>NC_142386.1:16592683-16892683 GCF_059441005.1 Hippichthys cyanospilos | reverse complement strand
ACATTGAAATTTCTGCTTGCGTATGCTTTAGAAGCAAGAATTAAGAGGACTACATTCATTATTTCGGCTGAAAAATGCTTAGTTTATGATTTATAGTCAACATTAATGAAATGTCCCCAACAGCGTTTTCAGCCCGAGTGGAGCACATTTTGACTGTTTTTTTAAAAACATCATTGTACATTGAAATTTCTGCTTGCGTATGCTTTAGAAGCAAGAATTAAGAGGACTACATTCATTATTTAGGCTGAAAAATGCTTAGTTTATGATTTATAATCAACATTAATGAAATGTCCCCAACAGCGTTTTCAGCCCGAGTGGAGCACATTTTGACTGTTTTTTTAAAAACATCATTGTACATTGAAATTTCTGCTTGCGTATGCTTTAGAAGCAAGAATTAAGAGGACTACATTCATTATTTCAGCTGAAAAATGCTTAGTTTATGATTTATAGTCAACATTAATGAAATGTCCCCAACAGCGTTTTCAGCCCGAGTGGAGCACATTTTGACTGTTTTTTTTAAAAACATCATTGTACATTGAAATTTCTGCTTGCGTATGCTTTAGAAGCAAGAATTAAGAGGACTACATTCATTATTTCAGCTGAAAAATGCTTAGTTTATGAATTATAGTCAACATTAATGAAATGTTCCAAACAAGCGTTTTCAGCCCGAGTGGAGCACATTATGACCGTTTTTTTAAAAACATCATTGTACATTGAAATTTCTGTTTGCGTATGCTTTAGAAGCAAGAATTAAGAGGACTAAATTCATTATTTTAGCTGAAAAATGCTTAGTTTATGATTTATAGTCAACATTAATGAAATGTCCCCAACAGCGTTTTCAGCCCGAGTGGAGCACATTTTGACTGTTTTTTTTTAAAAACATCATTGTACATTGAAATTTCTGCTTGCGTATGCTTTAGAAGCAAGAATTAAGAGGACTACATTCATTATTTCAGCTGAAAAATGCTTAGTTTATGAATTATAGTCAACATTAATGAAATGTTCCAAACAAGCGTTTTCAGCCCGAGTGGAGCACATTATGACCGTTTTTTTAAAAACATCATTGTACATTGAAATTTCTGTTTGCGTATGCTTTAGAAGCAAGAATTAAGAGGACTACATTCATTATTTTAGCTGAAAAATGCTTAGTTTATGATTTATAGTCAACATTAATGTAATGTCCCAAACAAGCGTTTTCAGCCCGAGTGGAGCACATTTTGACTGTTTTTTTAAAAACATCATTGTACATTGAAATTTCTGCTTGCGTATGCTTTAGAAGCAAGAATTAAGAGGACTACATTCATTATTTCGGCTGAAAAATGCTTAGTTTATGATTTATAGTCAACATTAATGAAATGTCTCCAACAGCGTTTTCAGCCCGAGTGGAGCACATTTTGACTGTTTTTTTAAAAACATCATTGTACATTGAAATTTCTGCTTGCGTATGCTTTAGAAGCAAGAATTAAGAGGACTACATTCATTATTTAGGCTGAAAAATGCTTAGTTTATGATTTATAGTCAACATTAATGAAATGTCCCCAACAGCGTTTTCAGCCCGAGTGGAGCACATTTTGACTGTTTTTTTAAAAACATCATTGTACATTGAAATTTCTGCTTGCGTATGCTTTAGAAGCAAGAATTAAGAGGACTACATTCATTATTTCAGCTGAAAAATGCTTAGTTTATGAATTATAGTCAACATTAATGAAATGTTCCAAACAAGCGTTTTCAGCCCGAGTGGAGCACATTTTGACCGTTTTTTTAAAAACATCATTGTACATTGAAATTTCTGTTTGCGTATGCTTTAGAAGCAAGAATTAAGAGGACTACATTCATTATTTCAGCTGAAAAATGCTTAGTTTTTGATTTATAGTCAACATTAATGAAATGTCCCCAACAGCGTTTTCAGCCCGAGTGGAGCACATTTTGACTGTTTTTTTAAAAACATCATTGTACATTGAAATTTCTGCTTGCGTATGCTTTAGAAGCAAGAATTAAGAGGACTACATTCATTATTTTAGCTGAAAAATGCTTAGTTTATGATTTATAGTCAACATTAATGAAATGTTCCAAACAAGCGTTTTCAGCCCGAGTGGAGCACATTTTGACTGTTTTTTTAAAAACATCATTGTACATTGAAATTTCTGCTTGCGTATGCTTTAGAAGCAAGAATTAAGAGGACTACATTCATTATTTCAGCTGAAAAATGCTTAGTTTATGATTTATAGTCAACATTAATGAAATGTCCCCAACAGCGTTTTCAGCCCGAGTGGAGCACATTTTGACTGTTTTTTTAAAAACATCATTGTACATTGAAATTTCTGCTTGCGTATGCTTTAGAAGCAAGAATTAAGAGGACTACATTCATTATTTCGGCTGAAAAATGCTTAGTTTATGATTTATAGTCAACATTAATGTAATGTCCCAAACAAGCGTTTTCAGCCCGAGTGGAGCACATTTTGACTGTTTTTTTAAAAACATCATTGTACATTGAAATTTCTGCTTGCGTATGCTTTAGAAGCAAGAATTAAGAGGACTACATTCATTATTTCAGCTGAAAAATGCTTAGTTTATGATTTATAGTCAACATTAGTGAAATGTCCCAAACAAGCGTTTTCAGCCCGAGTGGAGCACATTTTGACCGTTTTTTTAAAAACATCATTGTACATTGAAATTTCTGTTTGCGTATGCTTTAGAAGCAAGAATTAAGAGGACTACATTCATTATTTCAGCTGAAAAATGCTTAGTTTATGATTTATAGTCAACACTAATGTAATGTCCCAAACAAGCGTTTTCAGCCCGAGTGGAGCACATTTTGACTGTTTTTTTAAAAACATCATTGTACATTGAAATTTCTGCTTGCGTATGCTTTAGAAGCAAGAATTAAGAGGACTACATTCATTATTTCAGCTGAAAAATGCTTAGTTTATGAATTATAGTCAACATTAATGAAATGTTCCAAACAAGCGTTTTCAGCCCGAGTGGAGCACATTATGACCGTTTTTTTAAAAACATCATTGTACATTGAAATTTCTGTTTGCGTATGCTTTAGAAGCAAGAATTAAGAGGACTACATTCATTATTTTAGCTGAAAAATGCTTAGTTTATGATTTATAGTCAACATTAATGTAATGTCCCAAACAAGCGTTTTCAGCCCGAGTGGAGCACATTTTGACTGTTTTTTTAAAAACATCATTGTACATTGAAATTTCTGCTTGCGTATGCTTTAGAAGCAAGAATTAAGAGGACTACATTCATTATTTCGGCTGAAAAATGCTTAGTTTATGATTTATAGTCAACATTAATGAAATGTCCCCAACAGCGTTTTCAGCCCGAGTGGAGCACATTTTGACCGTTTTTTTAAAAACATCATTGTACATTGAAATTTCTGTTTGCGTATGCTTTAGAAGCAAGAATTAAGAGGACTACATTCATTATTTCAGCTGAAAAATGCTTAGTTTATGATTTATAGTCAACATTAATGTAATGTCCCAAACAAGCGTTTTCAGCCCGAGTGGAGCACATTTTGACTGTTTTTTTAAAAACATCATTGTACATTGAAATTTCTGCTTGCGTATGCTTTAGAAGCAAGAATTAAGAGGACTACATTCATTATTTCAGCTGAAAAATGCTTAGTTTATGATTTATAGTCAACATTAGTGAAATGTCCCAAACAAGCGTTTTCAGCCCGAGTGGAGCACATTTTGACCGTTTTTTTAAAAACATCATTGTACATTGAAATTTCTGTTTGCGTATGCTTTAGAAGCAAGAATTAAGAGGACTACATTCATTATTTCAGCTGAAAAATGCTTAGTTTATGATTTATAGTCAACACTAATGTAATGTCCCAAACAAGCGTTTTCAGCCCGAGTGGAGCACATTTTGACTGTTTTTTTAAAAACATCATTGTACATTGAAATTTCTGCTTGCGTATGCTTTAGAAGCAAGAATTAAGAGGACTACATTCATTATTTCAGCTGAAAAATGCTTAGTTTATGAATTATAGTCAACATTAATGAAATGTTCCAAACAAGCGTTTTCAGCCCGAGTGGAGCACATTATGACCGTTTTTTTAAAAACATCATTGTACATTGAAATTTCTGTTTGCGTATGCTTTAGAAGCAAGAATTAAGAGGACTACATTCATTATTTTAGCTGAAAAATGCTTAGTTTATGATTTATAGTCAACATTAATGTAATGTCCCAAACAAGCGTTTTCAGCCCGAGTGGAGCACATTTTGACTGTTTTTTTAAAAACATCATTGTACATTGAAATTTCTGCTTGCGTATGCTTTAGAAGCAAGAATTAAGAGGACTACATTCATTATTTCGGCTGAAAAATGCTTAGTTTATGATTTATAGTCAACATTAATGAAATGTCCCCAACAGCGTTTTCAGCCCGAGTGGAGCACATTTTGACTGTTTTTTTAAAAACATCATTGTACATTGAAATTTCTGCTTGCGTATGCTTTAGAAGCAAGAATTAAGAGGACTACATTCATTATTTAGGCTGAAAAATGCTTAGTTTATGATTTATAGTCAACATTAATGAAATGTCCCCAACAGCGTTTTCAGCCCGAGTGGAGCACATTTTGACTGTTTTTTTAAAAACATCATTGTACATTGAAATTTCTGCTTGCGTATGCTTTAGAAGCAAGAATTAAGAGGACTACATTCATTATTTCAGCTGAAAAATGCTTAGTTTATGAATTATAGTCAACATTAATGAAATGTTCCAAACAAGCGTTTTCAGCCCGAGTGGAGCACATTTTGACCGTTTTTTTAAAAACATCATTGTACATTGAAATTTCTGTTTGCGTATGCTTTAGAAGCAAGAATTAAGAGGACTACATTCATTATTTCAGCTGAAAAATGCTTAGTTTTTGATTTATAGTCAACATTAATGAAATGTCCCCAACAGCGTTTTCAGCCCGAGTGGAGCACATTTTGACTGTTTTTTTAAAAACATCATTGTACATTGAAATTTCTGCTTGCGTATGCTTTAGAAGCAAGAATTAAGAGGACTACATTCATTATTTCAGCTGAAAAATGCTTAGTTTATGATTTATAGTCAACATTAATGAAATGTTCCAAACAAGCGTTTTCAGCCCGAGTGGAGCACATTTTGACCGTTTTTTTAAAAACATCATTGTACATTGAAATTTCTGCTTGCGTATGCTTTAGAAGCAAGAATTAAGAGGACTACATTCATTATTTCAGCTGAAAAATGCTTAGTTTTTGATTTATAGTCAACATTAATGAAATGTCCCTAACAGCGTTTTCAGCCCGAGTGGAGCACATTTTGACTGTTTTTTTAAAAACATCTTTGTACATTGACATTTCTGCTTGCGTATGCTTTAGAAGCAAGAATTAAGAGGACTACATTCATTATTTCAGCTGAAAAATGCTTAGTTTATGAATTATAGTCAACATTAATGAAATGTTCCAAACAAGCGTTTTCAGCCCGAGTGGAGCACATTTTGACCGTTTTTTTAAAAACATCATTGTACATTGAAATTTCTGTTTGCGTATGCTTTAGAAGCAAGAATTAAGAGGACTACATTCATTATTTCAGCTGAAAAATGCTTAGTTTATGAATTATAGTCAACATTAATGAAATGTTCCAAACAAGCGTTTTCAGCCCGAGTGGAGCACATTATGACCGTTTTTTTAAAAACATCATTGTACATTGAAATTTCTGTTTGCGTATGCTTTAGAAGCAAGAATTAAGAGGACTACATTCATTATTTTAGCTGAAAAATGCTTAGTTTATGATTTATAGTCAACATTAATGTAATGTCCCAAACAAGCGTTTTCAGCCCGAGTGGAGCACATTTTGACTGTTTTTTTAAAAACATCATTGTACATTGAAATTTCTGCTTGCGTATGCTTTAGAAGCAAGAATTAAGAGGACTACATTCATTATTTCGGCTGAAAAATGCTTAGTTTATGATTTATAGTCAACATTAATGAAATGTCCCCAACAGCGTTTTCAGCCCGAGTGGAGCACATTTTGACCGTTTTTTTAAAAACATCATTGTACATTGAAATTTCTGTTTGCGTATGCTTTAGAAGCAAGAATTAAGAGGACTACATTCATTATTTCAGCTGAAAAATGCTTAGTTTATGATTTATAGTCAACATTAATGTAATGTCCCAAACAAGCGTTTTCAGCCCGAGTGGAGCACATTTTGACTGTTTTTTTAAAAACATCATTGTACATTGAAATTTCTGCTTGCGTATGCTTTAGAAGCAAGAATTAAGAGGACTACATTCATTATTTCAGCTGAAAAATGCTTAGTTTATGATTTATAGTCAACATTAGTGAAATGTCCCAAACAAGCGTTTTCAGCCCGAGTGGAGCACATTTTGACCGTTTTTTTAAAAACATCATTGTACATTGAAATTTCTGTTTGCGTATGCTTTAGAAGCAAGAATTAAGAGGACTACATTCATTATTTCAGCTGAAAAATGCTTAGTTTATGATTTATAGTCAACACTAATGTAATGTCCCAAACAAGCGTTTTCAGCCCGAGTGGAGCACATTTTGACTGTTTTTTTAAAAACATCATTGTACATTGAAATTTCTGCTTGCGTATGCTTTAGAAGCAAGAATTAAGAGGACTACATTCATTATTTCAGCTGAAAAATGCTTAGTTTATGAATTATAGTCAACATTAATGAAATGTTCCAAACAAGCGTTTTCAGCCCGAGTGGAGCACATTATGACCGTTTTTTTAAAAACATCATTGTACATTGAAATTTCTGTTTGCGTATGCTTTAGAAGCAAGAATTAAGAGGACTACATTCATTATTTTAGCTGAAAAATGCTTAGTTTATGATTTATAGTCAACATTAATGTAATGTCCCAAACAAGCGTTTTCAGCCCGAGTGGAGCACATTTTGACTGTTTTTTTAAAAACATCATTGTACATTGAAATTTCTGCTTGCGTATGCTTTAGAAGCAAGAATTAAGAGGACTACATTCATTATTTCGGCTGAAAAATGCTTAGTTTATGATTTATAGTCAACATTAATGAAATGTCCCCAACAGCGTTTTCAGCCCGAGTGGAGCACATTTTGACTGTTTTTTTAAAAACATCATTGTACATTGAAATTTCTGCTTGCGTATGCTTTAGAAGCAAGAATTAAGAGGACTACATTCATTATTTAGGCTGAAAAATGCTTAGTTTATGATTTATAGTCAACATTAATGAAATGTCCCCAACAGCGTTTTCAGCCCGAGTGGAGCACATTTTGACTGTTTTTTTAAAAACATCATTGTACATTGAAATTTCTGCTTGCGTATGCTTTAGAAGCAAGAATTAAGAGGACTACATTCATTATTTCAGCTGAAAAATGCTTAGTTTATGAATTATAGTCAACATTAATGAAATGTTCCAAACAAGCGTTTTCAGCCCGAGTGGAGCACATTTTGACCGTTTTTTTAAAAACATCATTGTACATTGAAATTTCTGTTTGCGTATGCTTTAGAAGCAAGAATTAAGAGGACTACATTCATTATTTCAGCTGAAAAATGCTTAGTTTTTGATTTATAGTCAACATTAATGAAATGTCCCCAACAGCGTTTTCAGCCCGAGTGGAGCACATTTTGACTGTTTTTTTAAAAACATCATTGTACATTGAAATTTCTGCTTGCGTATGCTTTAGAAGCAAGAATTAAGAGGACTACATTCATTATTTCAGCTGAAAAATGCTTAGTTTATGATTTATAGTCAACATTAATGAAATGTTCCAAACAAGCGTTTTCAGCCCGAGTGGAGCACATTTTGACCGTTTTTTTAAAAACATCATTGTACATTGAAATTTCTGCTTGCGTATGCTTTAGAAGCAAGAATTAAGAGGACTACATTCATTATTTCAGCTGAAAAATGCTTAGTTTTTGATTTATAGTCAACATTAATGAAATGTCCCTAACAGCGTTTTCAGCCCGAGTGGAGCACATTTTGACTGTTTTTTTAAAAACATCTTTGTACATTGACATTTCTGCTTGCGTATGCTTTAGAAGCAAGAATTAAGAGGACTACATTCATTATTTCAGCTGAAAAATGCTTAGTTTATGAATTATAGTCAACATTAATGAAATGTTCCAAACAAGCGTTTTCAGCCCGAGTGGAGCACATTTTGACCGTTTTTTTAAAAACATCATTGTACATTGAAATTTCTGTTTGCGTATGCTTTAGAAGCAAGAATTAAGAGGACTACATTCATTATTTCAGCTGAAAAATGCTTAGTTTATGATTTATAGTCAACATTAATGTAATGTCCCCAACAAGCGTTTTCAGCCCGAGTGGAGCACATTTTGACTGTTTTTTTAAAAACATCATTGTACATTGAAATTTCTGCTTGCGTATGCAAGCAAGAATTAAGAGGACTACATTCATTATTTCAGCTGAAAAATGCTTAGTTTTTGATTTATAGTCAACATTAATGAAATGTCCCCAACAGCGTTTTCAGCCCGAGTGGAGCACATTTTGACTGTTTTTTTAAAAACATCATTGTACATTGAAATTTCTGCTTGCGTATGCTTTAGAAGCAAGAATTAAGAGGACTACATTCATTATTTCAGCTGAAAAATGCTTAGTTTATGATTTATAGTCAACATTAGTGAAATGTCCCAAACAAGCGTTTTCAGCCCGAGTGGAGCACATTTTGACCGTTTTTTTAAAAACATCATTGTACATTGAAATTTCTGTTTGCGTATGCTTTAGAAGCAAGAATTAAGAGGACTACATTCATTATTTCAGCTGAAAAATGCTTAGTTTATGATTTATAGTCAACATTAATGTAATGTCCCAAACAAGCGTTTTCAGCCCGAGTGGAGCACATTTTGACTGTTTTTTTAAAAACATCATTGTACATTGAAATTTCTGCTTGCGTATGCTTTAGAAGCAAGAATTAAGAGGACTACATTCATTATTTCAGCTGAAAAATGCTTAGTTTATGATTTATAGTCAACATTAGTGAAATGTCCCAAACAAGCGTTTTCAGCCCGAGTGGAGCACATTTTGACCGTTTTTTTAAAAACATCATTGTACATTGAAATTTCTGTTTGCGTATGCTTTAGAAGCAAGAATTAAGAGGACTACATTCATTATTTCAGCTGAAAAATGCTTAGTTTATGATTTATAGTCAACATTAATGTAATGTCCCAAACAAGCGTTTTCAGCCCGAGTGGAGCACATTTTGACTGTTTTTTTAAAAACATCATTGTACATTGAAATTTCTGCTTGCGTATGCTTTAGAAGCAAGAATTAAGAGGACTACATTCATTATTTCAGCTGAAAAATGCTTAGTTTATGAATTATAGTCAACATTAATGAAATGTTCCAAACAAGCGTTTTCAGCCCGAGTGGAGCACATTATGACCGTTTTTTTAAAAACATCATTGTACATTGAAATTTCTGTTTGCGTATGCTTTAGAAGCAAGAATTAAGAGGACTACATTCATTATTTTAGCTGAAAAATGCTTAGTTTATGATTTATAGTCAACATTAATGTAATGTCCCAAACAAGCGTTTTCAGCCCGAGTGGAGCACATTTTGACTGTTTTTTTAAAAACATCATTGTACATTGAAATTTCTGCTTGCGTATGCTTTAGAAGCAAGAATTAAGAGGACTACATTCATTATTTCGGCTGAAAAATGCTTAGTTTATGATTTATAGTCAACATTAATGAAATGTCCCCAACAGCGTTTTCAGCCCGAGTGGAGCACATTTTGACTGTTTTTTTAAAAACATCATTGTACATTGAAATTTCTGCTTGCGTATGCTTTAGAAGCAAGAATTAAGAGGACTACATTCATTATTTAGGCTGAAAAATGCTTAGTTTATGATTTATAGTCAACATTAATGAAATGTCCCCAACAGCGTTTTCAGCCCGAGTGGAGCACATTTTGACTGTTTTTTTAAAAACATCATTGTACATTGAAATTTCTGCTTGCGTATGCTTTAGAAGCAAGAATTAAGAGGACTACATTCATTATTTCAGCTGAAAAATGCTTAGTTTATGAATTATAGTCAACATTAATGAAATGTTCCAAACAAGCGTTTTCAGCCCGAGTGGAGCACATTTTGACCGTTTTTTTAAAAACATCATTGTACATTGAAATTTCTGTTTGCGTATGCTTTAGAAGCAAGAATTAAGAGGACTACATTCATTATTTCAGCTGAAAAATGCTTAGTTTTTGATTTATAGTCAACATTAATGAAATGTCCCCAACAGCGTTTTCAGCCCGAGTGGAGCACATTTTGACTGTTTTTTTAAAAACATCATTGTACATTGAAATTTCTGCTTGCGTATGCTTTAGAAGCAAGAATTAAGAGGACTACATTCATTATTTCAGCTGAAAAATGCTTAGTTTATGATTTATAGTCAACATTAATGAAATGTTCCAAACAAGCGTTTTCAGCCCGAGTGGAGCACATTTTGACCGTTTTTTTAAAAACATCATTGTACATTGAAATTTCTGCTTGCGTATGCTTTAGAAGCAAGAATTAAGAGGACTACATTCATTATTTCAGCTGAAAAATGCTTAGTTTTTGATTTATAGTCAACATTAATGAAATGTCCCTAACAGCGTTTTCAGCCCGAGTGGAGCACATTTTGACTGTTTTTTTAAAAACATCTTTGTACATTGACATTTCTGCTTGCGTATGCTTTAGAAGCAAGAATTAAGAGGACTACATTCATTATTTCAGCTGAAAAATGCTTAGTTTATGAATTATAGTCAACATTAATGAAATGTTCCAAACAAGCGTTTTCAGCCCGAGTGGAGCACATTTTGACCGTTTTTTTAAAAACATCATTGTACATTGAAATTTCTGTTTGCGTATGCTTTAGAAGCAAGAATTAAGAGGACTACATTCATTATTTCAGCTGAAAAATGCTTAGTTTATGATTTATAGTCAACATTAATGTAATGTCCCCAACAAGCGTTTTCAGCCCGAGTGGAGCACATTTTGACTGTTTTTTTAAAAACATCATTGTACATTGAAATTTCTGCTTGCGTATGCAAGCAAGAATTAAGAGGACTACATTCATTATTTCAGCTGAAAAATGCTTAGTTTTTGATTTATAGTCAACATTAATGAAATGTCCCCAACAGCGTTTTCAGCCCGAGTGGAGCACATTTTGACTGTTTTTTTAAAAACATCATTGTACATTGAAATTTCTGCTTGCGTATGCTTTAGAAGCAAGAATTAAGAGGACTACATTCATTATTTCAGCTGAAAAATGCTTAGTTTATGATTTATAGTCAACATTAGTGAAATGTCCCAAACAAGCGTTTTCAGCCCGAGTGGAGCACATTTTGACCGTTTTTTTAAAAACATCATTGTACATTGAAATTTCTGTTTGCGTATGCTTTAGAAGCAAGAATTAAGAGGACTACATTCATTATTTCAGCTGAAAAATGCTTAGTTTATGATTTATAGTCAACATTAATGTAATGTCCCAAACAAGCGTTTTCAGCCCGAGTGGAGCACATTTTGACTGTTTTTTTAAAAACATCATTGTACATTGAAATTTCTGCTTGCGTATGCTTTAGAAGCAAGAATTAAGAGGACTACATTCATTATTTCAGCTGAAAAATGCTTAGTTTATGATTTATAGTCAACATTAGTGAAATGTCCCAAACAAGCGTTTTCAGCCCGAGTGGAGCACATTTTGACCGTTTTTTTAAAAACATCATTGTACATTGAAATTTCTGTTTGCGTATGCTTTAGAAGCAAGAATTAAGAGGACTACATTCATTATTTCAGCTGAAAAATGCTTAGTTTATGATTTATAGTCAACATTAATGTAATGTCCCAAACAAGCGTTTTCAGCCCGAGTGGAGCACATTTTGACTGTTTTTTTAAAAACATCATTGTACATTGAAATTTCTGCTTGCGTATGCTTTAGAAGCAAGAATTAAGAGGACTACATTCATTATTTCAGCTGAAAAATGCTTAGTTTATGAATTATAGTCAACATTAATGAAATGTTCCAAACAAGCGTTTTCAGCCCGAGTGGAGCACATTATGACCGTTTTTTTAAAAACATCATTGTACATTGAAATTTCTGTTTGCGTATGCTTTAGAAGCAAGAATTAAGAGGACTACATTCATTATTTTAGCTGAAAAATGCTTAGTTTATGATTTATAGTCAACATTAATGTAATGTCCCAAACAAGCGTTTTCAGCCCGAGTGGAGCACATTTTGACTGTTTTTTTAAAAACATCATTGTACATTGAAATTTCTGCTTGCGTATGCTTTAGAAGCAAGAATTAAGAGGACTACATTCATTATTTCGGCTGAAAAATGCTTAGTTTATGATTTATAGTCAACATTAATGAAATGTCCCCAACAGCGTTTTCAGCCCGAGTGGAGCACATTTTGACTGTTTTTTTAAAAACATCATTGTACATTGAAATTTCTGCTTGCGTATGCTTTAGAAGCAAGAATTAAGAGGACTACATTCATTATTTAGGCTGAAAAATGCTTAGTTTATGATTTATAGTCAACATTAATGAAATGTCCCCAACAGCGTTTTCAGCCCGAGTGGAGCACATTTTGACTGTTTTTTTAAAAACATCATTGTACATTGAAATTTCTGCTTGCGTATGCTTTAGAAGCAAGAATTAAGAGGACTACATTCATTATTTCAGCTGAAAAATGCTTAGTTTATGAATTATAGTCAACATTAATGAAATGTTCCAAACAAGCGTTTTCAGCCCGAGTGGAGCACATTTTGACCGTTTTTTTAAAAACATCATTGTACATTGAAATTTCTGTTTGCGTATGCTTTAGAAGCAAGAATTAAGAGGACTACATTCATTATTTCAGCTGAAAAATGCTTAGTTTTTGATTTATAGTCAACATTAATGAAATGTCCCCAACAGCGTTTTCAGCCCGAGTGGAGCACATTTTGACTGTTTTTTTAAAAACATCATTGTACATTGAAATTTCTGCTTGCGTATGCTTTAGAAGCAAGAATTAAGAGGACTACATTCATTATTTCAGCTGAAAAATGCTTAGTTTATGATTTATAGTCAACATTAATGAAATGTTCCAAACAAGCGTTTTCAGCCCGAGTGGAGCACATTTTGACCGTTTTTTTAAAAACATCATTGTACATTGAAATTTCTGCTTGCGTATGCTTTAGAAGCAAGAATTAAGAGGACTACATTCATTATTTCAGCTGAAAAATGCTTAGTTTTTGATTTATAGTCAACATTAATGAAATGTCCCCAACAGCGTTTTCAGCCCGAGTGGAGCACATTTTGACTGTTTTTTTAAAAACATCATTGTACATTGAAATTTCTGCTTGCGTATGCTTTAGAAGCAAGAATTAAGAGGACTACATTCATTATTTCAGCTGAAAAATGCTTAGTTTATGAATTATAGTCAACATTAATGAAATGTTCCAAACAAGCGTTTTCAGCCCGAGTGGAGCACATTTTGACCGTTTTTTTAAAAACATCATTGTACATTGAAATTTCTGTTTGCGTATGCTTTAGAAGCAAGAATTAAGAGGACTACATTCATTATTTCAGCTGAAAAATGCTTAGTTTATGATTTATAGTCAACATTAATGTAATGTCCCCAACAAGCGTTTTCAGCCCGAGTGGAGCACATTTTGACTGTTTTTTTAAAAACATCATTGTACATTGAAATTTCTGCTTGCGTATGCTTTAGAAGCAAGAATTAAGAGGACTACATTCATTATTTCAGCTGAAAAATGCTTAGTTTTTGATTTATAGTCAACATTAATGAAATGTCCCCAACAGCGTTTTCAGCCCGAGCGGAGCACATTTTGACTGTTTTTTTAAAAACATCATTGTACATTGAAATTTCTGCTTGCGTATGCTTTAGATGCAAGAATTAAGAGGACTACATTCATTATTTCAGCTGAAAAATGCTTAGTTTATGATTTATAGTCAACATTAGTTAAATGTCCCAAACAAGCGTTTTCAGCCCGAGTGGAGCACATTTTGACCGTTTTTTTAAAAACATCATTGTACATTGAAATTTCTGTTTGCGTATGCTTTAGAAGCAAGAATTAAGAGGACTACATTCATTATTTCAGCTGAAAAATGCTTAGTTTATGATTTATAGTCAACATTAATGTAATGTCCCAAACAAGCGTTTTCAGCCCGAGTGGAGCACATTTTGACTGTTTTTTTAAAAACATCATTGTACATTGAAATTTCTGCTTGCGTATGCTTTAGAAGCAAGAATTAAGAGGACTACATTCATTATTTCAGCTGAAAAATGCTTAGTTTATGATTTATAGTCAACATTAATGAAATGTTCCAAACAAGCGTTTTCAGCCCGAGTGAAGCACATTTTGACCGTTTTTTTAAAAACATCATTGTACATTGAAATTTCTGTTTGCGTATGCTTTAGAAGCAAGAATTAAGAGGACTACATTCATTATTTCAGCTGAAAAATGCTTAGTTTTTGATTTATAGTCAACATTAATGAAATGTCCCCAACAGCGTTTTCAGCCCGAGTGGAGCACATTTTGACTGTTTTTTTAAAAACATCATTGTACATTGAAATTTCTGCTTGCGTATGCTTTAGAAGCAAGAATTAAGAGGACTACATTCATTATTTCAGCTGAAAAATGCTTAGTTTATGATTTATAGTCAACATTAATGAAATGTTCCAAACAAGCGTTTTCAGCCCGAGTGGAGCACATTTTGACCGTTTTTTTAAAAACATCATTGTACATTGAAATTTCTGCTTGCGTATGCTTTAGAAGCAAGAATTAAGAGGACTACATTCATTATTTCAGCTGAAAAATGCTTAGTTTTTGATCTATAGTCAACATTAATGAAATGTCCCCAACAGCGTTTTCAGCCCGAGTGGAGCACATTTTGACTGTTTTTTTAAAAACATCATTGTACATTGAAATTTCTGCTTGCGTATGCTTTAGAAGCAAGAATTAAGAGGACTACATTCATTATTTAGGCTGAAAAATGCTTAGTTTATGATTTATAATCAACATTAATGAAATGTCCCCAACAGCGTTTTCAGCCCGAGTGGAGCACATTTTGACTGTTTTTTTTAAAAACATCATTGTACATTGAAATTTCTACTTGCGTATGCTTTAGAAGCAAGAATTAAGAGGACTACATTCATTATTTCAGCTGAAAAATGCTTAGTTTATGATTTATAGTCAACATTAATGAAATGTCCCCAACAGCGTTTTCAGCCCGAGTGGAGCACATTTTGACTGTTTTTTTTAAAAACATCATTGTACATTGAAATTTCTGCTTGCGTATGCTTTAGAAGCAAGAATTAAGAGGACTACATTCATTATTTCAGCTGAAAAATGCTTAGTTTATGATTTATAGTCAACATTAATGTATGTCCCAAACAAGCGTTTTCAGCCCGAGTGGAGCACATTTTGACCGTTTTTTTAAAAACATCATTGTACAATGAAATTTCTGTTTGCGTATGCTTTAGAAGCAAGAATTAAGAGGACTACATTCATTATTTCAGCTGAAAAATGCTTAGTTTATGATTTATAGTCAACATTAATGTAATGTCCCAAACAAGCGTTTTCAGCCCGAGTGGAGCACATTTTGACTGTTTTTTTAAAAACATCATTGTACATTGAAATTTCTGCTTGCGTATGCTTTAGAAGCAAGAATTAAGAGGACTACATTCATTATTTCGGCTGAAAAATGCTTAGTTTATGATTTATAGTCAACATTAATGAAATGTCCCCAACAGCGTTTTCAGCCCGAGTGGAGCACATTTTGACTGTTTTTTTAAAAACATCATTGTACATTGAAATTTCTGCTTGCGTATGCTTTAGAAGCAAGAATTAAGAGGACTACATTCATTATTTCAGCTGAAAAATGCTTAGTTTTTGATTTATAGTCAACATTAATGAAATGTCCCCAACAGCGTTTTCAGCCCGAGTGGAGCACATTTTGACTGTTTTTTTTAAAAACATCATTGTACATTGAAATTTCTGCTTGCGTATGCTTTAGAAGCAAGAATTAAGAGGACTACATTCATTATTTCAGCTGAAAAATGCTTAGTTTATGAATTATAGTCAACATTAATGAAATGTTCCAAACAAGCGTTTTCAGCCCGAGTGGAGCACATTATGACCGTTTTTTTAAAAACATCATTGTACATTGAAATTTCTGCTTGCGTATGCTTTAGAAGCAAGAATTAAGAGGACTACATTCATTATTTCGGCTGAAAAATGCTTAGTTTATGATTTATAGTCAACATTAATGAAATGTCCCCAACAGCGTTTTCAGCCCGAGTGGAGCACATTTTGACTGTTTTTTTAAAAACATCATTGTACATTGAAATTTCTGCTTGCGTATGCTTTAGAAGCAAGAATTAAGAGGACTACATTCATTATTTAGGCTGAAAAATGCTTAGTTTATGATTTATAGTCAACATTAATGAAATGTCCCCAACAGCGTTTTCAGCCCGAGTGGAGCACATTTTGACTGTTTTTTTAAAAACATCATTGTACATTGAAATTTCTGCTTGCGTATGCTTTAGAAGCAAGAATTAAGAGGACTACATTCATTATTTAGGCTGAAAAATGCTTAGTTTATGATTTATAGTCAACATTAATGAAATGTCCCCAACAGCGTTTTCAGCCCGAGTGGAGCACATTTTGACTGTTTTTTTAAAAACATCATTGTACATTGAAATTTCTGCTTGCGTATGCTTTAGAAGCAAGAATTAAGAGGACTACATTCATTATTTCAGCTGAAAAATGCTTAGTTTATGAATTATAGTCAACATTAATGAAATGTTCCAAACAAGCGTTTTCAGCCCGAGTGGAGCACATTTTGACCGTTTTTTTAAAAACATCATTGTACATTGAAATTTCTGTTTGCGTATGCTTTAGAAGCAAGAATTAAGAGGACTACATTCATTATTTCAGCTGAAAAATGCTTAGTTTTTGATTTATAGTCAACATTAATGAAATGTCCCCAACAGCGTTTTCAGCCCGAGTGGAGCACATTTTGACTGTTTTTTTAAAAACATCATTGTACATTGAAATTTCTGCTTGCGTATGCTTTAGAAGCAAGAATTAAGAGGACTACATTCATTATTTCGGCTGAAAAATGCTTAGTTTATGATTTATAGTCAACATTAATGAAATGTCCCCAACAGCGTTTTCAGCCCGAGTGGAGCACATTTTGACTGTTTTTTTAAAAACATCATTGTACATTGAAATTTCTGCTTGCGTATGCTTTAGAAGCAAGAATTAAGAGGACTACATTCATTATTTCAGCTGAAAAATGCTTAGTTTATGAATTATAGTCAACATTAATGAAATGTTCCAAACAAGCGTTTTCAGCCCGAGTGGAGCACATTATGACCGTTTTTTTAAAAACATCATTGTACATTGAAATTTCTGTTTGCGTATGCTTTAGAAGCAAGAATTAAGAGGACTACATTCATTATTTTAGCTGAAAAATGCTTAGTTTATGATTTATAGTCAACATTAATGTAATGTCCCAAACAAGCGTTTTCAGCCCGAGTGGAGCACATTTTGACTGTTTTTTTAAAAACATCATTGTACATTGAAATTTCTGCTTGCGTATGCTTTAGAAGCAAGAATTAAGAGGACTACATTCATTATTTCGGCTGAAAAATGCTTAGTTTATGATTTATAGTCAACATTAATGAAATGTCCCCAACAGCGTTTTCAGCCCGAGTGGAGCACATTTTGACTGTTTTTTTAAAAACATCATTGTACATTGAAATTTCTGCTTGCGTATGCTTTAGAAGCAAGAATTAAGAGGACTACATTCATTATTTAGGCTGAAAAATGCTTAGTTTATGATTTATAGTCAACATTAATGAAATGTCCCCAACAGCGTTTTCAGCCCGAGTGGAGCACATTTTGACTGTTTTTTTAAAAACATCATTGTACATTGAAATTTCTGCTTGCGTATGCTTTAGAAGCAAGAATTAAGAGGACTACATTCATTATTTCAGCTGAAAAATGCTTAGTTTATGAATTATAGTCAACATTAATGAAATGTTCCAAACAAGCGTTTTCAGCCCGAGTGGAGCACATTTTGACCGTTTTTTTAAAAACATCATTGTACATTGAAATTTCTGTTTGCGTATGCTTTAGAAGCAAGAATTAAGAGGACTACATTCATTATTTCAGCTGAAAAATGCTTAGTTTTTGATTTATAGTCAACATTAATGAAATGTCCCCAACAGCGTTTTCAGCCCGAGTGGAGCACATTTTGACTGTTTTTTTAAAAACATCATTGTACATTGAAATTTCTGCTTGCGTATGCTTTAGAAGCAAGAATTAAGAGGACTACATTCATTATTTTAGCTGAAAAATGCTTAGTTTATGATTTATAGTCAACATTAATGAAATGTTCCAAACAAGCGTTTTCAGCCCGAGTGGAGCACATTTTGACCGTTTTTTTAAAAACATCATTGTACATTGAAATTTCTGCTTGCGTATGCTTTAGAAGCAAGAATTAAGAGGACTACATTCATTATTTCAGCTGAAAAATGCTTAGTTTTTGATTTATAGTCAACATTAATGAAATGTCCCCAACAGCGTTTTCAGCCCGAGTGGAGCACATTTTGACTGTTTTTTTAAAAACATCATTGTACATTGAAATTTCTGCTTGCATATGCTTTAGAAGCAAGAATTAAGAGGACTACATTCATTATTTCAGCTGAAAAATGCTTAGTTTATGAATTATAGTCAACATTAATGAAATGTTCCAAACAAGCGTTTTCAGCCCGAGTGGAGCACATTTTGACCGTTTTTTTAAAAACATCATTGTACATTGAAATTTCTGTTTGCGTATGCTTTAGAAGCAAGAATTAAGAGGACTACATTCATTATTTCAGCTGAAAAATGCTTAGTTTATGATTTATAGTCAACATTAATGTAATGTCCCCAACAAGCGTTTTCAGCCCGAGTGGAGCACATTTTGACTGTTTTTTTAAAAACATCATTGTACATTGAAATTTCTGCTTGCGTATGCTTTAGATTTAGAAGCAAGAATTAAGAGGACTACATTCATTATTTCAGCTGAAAAATGCTTAGTTTTTGATTTATAGTCAACATTAATGAAATGTCCCCAACAGCGTTTTCAGCCCGAGTGGAGCACATTTTGACTGTTTTTTTAAAAACATCATTGTACATTGAAATTTCTGCTTGCGTATGCTTTAGAAGCAAGAATTAAGAGGACTACATTCATTATTTCAGCTGAAAAATGCTTAGTTTATGATTTATAGTCAACATTAGTGAAATGTCCCAAACAAGCGTTTTCAGCCCGAGTGGAGCACATTTTGACCGTTTTTTTAAAAACATCATTGTACATTGAAATTTCTGTTTGCGTATGCTTTAGAAGCAAGAATTAAGAGGACTACATTCATTATTTCAGCTGAAAAATGCTTAGTTTATGATTTATAGTCAACATTAATGTAATGTCCCAAACAAGCGTTTTCAGCCCGAGTGGAGCACATTTTGACTGTTTTTTTAAAAACATCATTGTACATTGAAATTTCTGCTTGCGTATGCTTTAGAAGCAAGAATTAAGAGGACTACATTCATTATTTCAGCTGAAAAATGCTTAGTTTATGATTTATAGTCAACATTAGTGAAATGTCCCCAACAGCGTTTTCAGCCCGAGTGGAGCACATTTTGACTGTTTTTTTAAAAACATCATTGTACATTGAAATTTCTGCTTGCGTATGCTTTAGATTTAGAAGCAAGAATTAAGAGGACTACATTCATTATTTCAGCTGAAAAATGCTTAGTTTTTGATTTATAGTCAACATTAATGAAATGTCCCCAACAGCGTTTTCAGCCCGAGTGGAGCACATTTTGACTGTTTTTTTAAAAACATCATTGTACATTGAAATTTCTGCTTGCGTATGCTTTAGAAGCAAGAATTAAGAGGACTACATTCATTATTTCAGCTGAAAAATGCTTAGTTTATGATTTATAGTCAACATTAGTGAAATGTCCCAAACAAGCGTTTTCAGCCCGAGTGGAGCACATTTTGACCGTTTTTTTAAAAACATCATTGTACATTGAAATTTCTGTTTGCGTATGCTTTAGAAGCAAGAATTAAGAGGACTACATTCATTATTTCAGCTGAAAAATGCTTAGTTTATGATTTATAGTCAACATTAATGTAATGTCCCAAACAAGCGTTTTCAGCCCGAGTGGAGCACATTTTGACTGTTTTTTTAAAAACATCATTGTACATTGAAATTTCTGCTTGCGTATGCTTTAGAAGCAAGAATTAAGAGGACTACATTCATTATTTCAGCTGAAAAATGCTTAGTTTATGATTTATAGTCAACATTAGTGAAATGTCCCAAACAAGCGTTTTCAGCCCGAGTGGAGCACATTTTGACCGTTTTTTTAAAAACATCATTGTACATTGAAATTTCTGTTTGCGTATGCTTTAGAAGCAAGAATTAAGAGGACTACATTCATTATTTCAGCTGAAAAATGCTTAGTTTATGATTTATAGTCAACATTAATGTAATGTCCCAAACAAGCGTTTTCAGCCCGAGTGGAGCACATTTTGACTGTTTTTTTAAAAACATCATTGTACATTGAAATTTCTGCTTGCGTATGCTTTAGAAGCAAGAATTAAGAGGACTACATTCATTATTTCAGCTGAAAAATGCTTAGTTTATGAATTATAGTCAACATTAATGAAATGTTCCAAACAAGCGTTTTCAGCCCGAGTGGAGCACATTATGACCGTTTTTTTAAAAACATCATTGTACATTGAAATTTCTGTTTGCGTATGCTTTAGAAGCAAGAATTAAGAGGACTACATTCATTATTTTAGCTGAAAAATGCTTAGTTTATGATTTATAGTCAACATTAATGTAATGTCCCAAACAAGCGTTTTCAGCCCGAGTGGAGCACATTTTGACTGTTTTTTTAAAAACATCATTGTACATTGAAATTTCTGCTTGCGTATGCTTTAGAAGCAAGAATTAAGAGGACTACATTCATTATTTCGGCTGAAAAATGCTTAGTTTATGATTTATAGTCAACATTAATGAAATGTCCCCAACAGCGTTTTCAGCCCGAGTGGAGCACATTTTGACTGTTTTTTTAAAAACATCATTGTACATTGAAATTTCTGCTTGCGTATGCTTTAGAAGCAAGAATTAAGAGGACTACATTCATTATTTAGGCTGAAAAATGCTTAGTTTATGATTTATAGTCAACATTAATGAAATGTCCCCAACAGCGTTTTCAGCCCGAGTGGAGCACATTTTGACTGTTTTTTTAAAAACATCATTGTACATTGAAATTTCTGCTTGCGTATGCTTTAGAAGCAAGAATTAAGAGGACTACATTCATTATTTCAGCTGAAAAATGCTTAGTTTATGATTTATAGTCAACATTAATGTAATGTCCCAAACAAGCGTTTTCAGCCCGAGTGGAGCACATTTTGACTGTTTTTTTAAAAACATCATTGTACATTGAAATTTCTGCTTGCGTATGCTTTAGAAGCAAGTATTAAGAGGACTACATTCATTATTTCAGCTGAAAAATGCTTAGTTTATGATTTATAGTCAACATTAGTGAAATGTCCCAAACAAGCGTTTTCAGCCCGAGTGGAGCACATTTTGACTGTTTTTTTAAAAACATCATTGTACATTGAAATTTCTGTTTGCGTATGCTTTAGAAGCAAGAATTAAGAGGACTACATTCATTATTTCAGCTGAAAAATGCTTAGTTTATGATTTATAGTCAACATTAATGTAATGTCCCAAACAAGCGTTTTCAGCCCGAGTGGAGCACATTTTGACTGTTTTTTTAAAAACATCATTGTACATTGAAATTTCTGCTTGCGTATGCTTTAGAAGCAAGAATTAAGAGGACTACATTCATTATTTCAGCTGAAAAATGCTTAGTTTATGATTTATAGTCAACATTAATGAAATGTCCCCAACAGCGTTTTCAGCCCGAGTGGAGCACATTTTGACTGTTTTTTTTAAAAACATCATTGTACATTGAAATTTCTGCTTGCGTATGCTTTAGAAGCAAGAATTAAGAGGACTACATTCATTATTTCAGCTGAAAAATGCTTAGTTTATGATTTATAGTCAACATTAATGTAATGTCCCAAACAAGCGTTTTCAGCCCGAGTGGAGCACATTTTGACTGTTTTTTTAAAAACATCATTGTACATTGAAATTTCTGCTTGCGAATGCTTTAGAAGCAAGAATTAAGAGGACTACATTCATTATTTCAGCTGAAAAATGCTTAGTTTATGAATTATAGTCAACATTAATGAAATGTCCCAAACAAGCGTTTTCAGCCCGAGTGGAGCACATTTTGACCGTTTTTTTAAAAACATCATTGTACATTGAAATTTCTGTTTGCGTATGCTTTAGAAGCAAGAATTAAGAGGACTACATTCATTATTTCAGCTGAAAAATGCTTAGTTTATGAATTATAGTCAACATTAATGTAATGTCCCAAACAAGCGTTTTCAGCCCGAGTGGAGCACATTTTGACTGTTTTTTTAAAAACATCATTGTACATTGAAATTTCTGCTTGCGTATGCTTTAGAAGCAAGAATTAAGAGGACTACATTCATTATTTCGGCTGAAAAATGCTTAGTTTATGATTTATAGTCAACATTAATGAAATGTCCCCAACAGCGTTTTCAGCCCGAGTGGAGCACATTTTGACTGTTTTTTTAAAAACATCATTGTACATTGAAATTTCTGCTTGCGTATGCTTTAGAAGCAAGAATTAAGAGGACTACATTCATTATTTCAGCTGAAAAATGCTTAGTTTATGATTTATAGTCAACATTAATGAAATGTCCCCAACAGCGTTTTCAGCCCGAGTGGAGCACATTTTGACTGTTTTTTTTAAAAACATCATTGTACATTGAAATTTCTGCTTGCATATGCTTTAGAAGCAAGAATTAAGAGGACTACATTCATTATTTCAGCTGAAAAATGCTTAGTTTATGATTTATAGTCAACATTAATGTAATGTCCCAAACAAGCGTTTTCAGCCCGAGTGGAGCACATTTTGACCGTTTTTTTAAAAACATCATTGTACATTGAAATTTCTGTTTGCGTATGCTTTAGAAGCAAGAATTAAGAGGACTACATTCATTATTTCAGCTGAAAAATGCTTAGTTTATGATTTATAGTCAACATTAATGTAATGTCCCAAACAAGCGTTTTCAGCCCGAGTGGAGCACATTTTGACTGTTTTTTTAAAAACATCATTGTACATTGAAATTTCTGCTTGCGTATGCTTTAGAAGCAAGAATTAAGAGGACTACATTCATTATTTCAGCTGAAAAATGCTTAGTTTATGATTTATAGTCAACATTAATGAAATGTCCCCAACAGCGTTTTCAGCCCGAGTGGAGCACATTTTGACTGTTTTTTTTAAAAACATCATTGTACATTGAAATTTCTGCTTGCGTATGCTTTAGAAGCAAGAATTAAGAGGACTACATTCATTATTTCAGCTGAAAAATGCTTAGTTTATGATTTATAGTCAACATTAATGTATGTCCCAAACAAGCGTTTTCAGCCCGAGTGGAGCACATTTTGACCGTTTTTTTAAAAACATCATTGTACAATGAAATTTCTGTTTGCGTATGCTTTAGAAGCAAGAATTAAGAGGACTACATTCATTATTTCAGCTGAAAAATGCTTAGTTTATGATTTATAGTCAACATTAATGTAATGTCCCAAACAAGCGTTTTCAGCCCGAGTGGAGCACATTTTGACTGTTTTTTTAAAAACATCATTGTACATTGAAATTTCTGCTTGCGTATGCTTTAGAAGCAAGAATTAAGAGGACTACATTCATTATTTCGGCTGAAAAATGCTTAGTTTATGATTTATAGTCAACATTAATGAAATGTCCCCAACAGCGTTTTCAGCCCGAGTGGAGCACATTTTGACTGTTTTTTTAAAAACATCATTGTACATTGAAATTTCTGCTTGCGTATGCTTTAGAAGCAAGAATTAAGAGGACTACATTCATTATTTCAGCTGAAAAATGCTTAGTTTTTGATTTATAGTCAAGATTAATGAAATGTCCCCAACAGCGTTTTCAGCCCGAGTGGAGCACATTTTGACTGTTTTTTTTAAAAACATCATTGTACATTGAAATTTCTGCTTGCGTATGCTTTAGAAGCAAGAATTAAGAGGACTACATTCATTATTTCAGCTGAAAAATGCTTAGTTTATGAATTATAGTCAACATTAATGAAATGTTCCAAACAAGCGTTTTCAGCCCGAGTGGAGCACATTATGACCGTTTTTTTAAAAACATCATTGTACATTGAAATTTCTGTTTGCGTATGCTTTAGAAGCAAGAATTAAGAGGACTACATTCATTATTTTAGCTGAAAAATGCTTAGTTTATGATTTATAGTCAACATTAATGTAATGTCCCAAACAAGCGTTTTCAGCCCGAGTGGAGCACATTTTGACTGTTTTTTTAAAAACATCATTGTACATTGAAATTTCTGCTTGCGTATGCTTTAGAAGCAAGAATTAAGAGGACTACATTCATTATTTCGGCTGAAAAATGCTTAGTTTATGATTTATAGTCAACATTAATGAAATGTCCCCAACAGCGTTTTCAGCCCGAGTGGAGCACATTTTGACTGTTTTTTTAAAAACATCATTGTACATTGAAATTTCTGCTTGCGTATGCTTTAGAAGCAAGAATTAAGAGGACTACATTCATTATTTAGGCTGAAAAATGCTTAGTTTATGATTTATAATCAACATTAATGAAATGTCCCCAACAGCGTTTTCAGCCCGAGTGGAGCACATTTTGACTGTTTTTTTAAAAACATCATTGTACATTGAAATTTCTGCTTGCGTATGCTTTAGAAGCAAGAATTAAGAGGACTACATTCATTATTTCAGCTGAAAAATGCTTAGTTTATGATTTATAGTCAACATTAATGAAATGTCCCCAACAGCGTTTTCAGCCCGAGTGGAGCACATTTTGACTGTTTTTTTTAAAAACATCATTGTACATTGAAATTTCTGCTTGCGTATGCTTTAGAAGCAAGAATTAAGAGGACTACATTCATTATTTCAGCTGAAAAATGCTTAGTTTATGATTTATAGTCAACATTAATGTATGTCCCAAACAAGCGTTTTCAGCCCGAGTGGAGCACATTTTGACCGTTTTTTTAAAAACATCATTGTACAATGAAATTTCTGTTTGCGTATGCTTTAGAAGCAAGAATTAAGAGGACTACATTCATTATTTCAGCTGAAAAATGCTTAGTTTATGATTTATAGTCAACATTAATGTAATGTCCCAAACAAGCGTTTTCAGCCCGAGTGGAGCACATTTTGACTGTTTTTTTAAAAACATCATTGTACATTGAAATTTCTGCTTGCGTATGCTTTAGAAGCAAGAATTAAGAGGACTACATTCATTATTTCGGCTGAAAAATGCTTAGTTTATGATTTATAGTCAACATTAATGAAATGTCCCCAACAGCGTTTTCAGCCCGAGTGGAGCACATTTTGACTGTTTTTTTAAAAACATCATTGTACATTGAAATTTCTGCTTGCGTATGCTTTAGAAGCAAGAATTAAGAGGACTACATTCATTATTTCAGCTGAAAAATGCTTAGTTTTTGATTTATAGTCAAGATTAATGAAATGTCCCCAACAGCGTTTTCAGCCCGAGTGGAGCACATTTTGACTATTTTTTTTAAAAACATCATTGTACATTGAAATTTCTGCTTGCGTATGCTTTAGAAGCAAGAATTAAGAGGACTACATTCATTATTTTAGCTGAAAAATGCTTAGTTTATGATTTATAGTCAACATTAATGTAATGTCCCAAACAAGCGTTTTCAGCCCGAGTGGAGCACATTTTGACTGTTTTTTTAAAAACATCATTGTACATTGAAATTTCTGCTTGCGTATGCTTTAGAAGCAAGAATTAAGAGGACTACATTCATTATTTCGGCTGAAAAATGCTTAGTTTATGATTTATAGTCAACATTAATGAAATGTCCCCAACAGCGTTTTCAGCCCGAGTGGAGCACATTTTGACTGTTTTTTTAAAAACATCATTGTACATTGAAATTTCTGCTTGCGTATGCTTTAGAAGCAAGAATTAAGAGGACTACATTCATTATTTAGGCTGAAAAATGCTTAGTTTATGATTTATAATCAACATTAATGAAATGTCCCCAACAGCGTTTTCAGCCCGAGTGGAGCACATTTTGACTGTTTTTTTAAAAACATCATTGTACATTGAAATTTCTGCTTGCGTATGCTTTAGAAGCAAGAATTAAGAGGACTACATTCATTATTTCAGCTGAAAAATGCTTAGTTTATGATTTATAGTCAACATTAATGAAATGTCCCCAACAGCGTTTTCAGCCCGAGTGGAGCACATTTTGACTGTTTTTTTTAAAAACATCATTGTACATTGAAATTTCTGCTTGCGTATGCTTTAGAAGCAAGAATTAAGAGGACTACATTCATTATTTCAGCTGAAAAATGCTTAGTTTATGAATTATAGTCAACATTAATGAAATGTTCCAAACAAGCGTTTTCAGCCCGAGTGGAGCACATTATGACCGTTTTTTTAAAAACATCATTGTACATTGAAATTTCTGTTTGCGTATGCTTTAGAAGCAAGAATTAAGAGGACTAAATTCATTATTTTAGCTGAAAAATGCTTAGTTTATGATTTATAGTCAACATTAATGAAATGTCCCCAACAGCGTTTTCAGCCCGAGTGGAGCACATTTTGACTGTTTTTTTTAAAAACATCATTGTACATTGAAATTTCTGCTTGCGTATGCTTTAAAGCAAGAATTAAGAGGACTACATTCATTATTTCAGCTGAAAAATGCTTAGTTTATGAATTATAGTCAACATTAATGAAATGTTCCAAACAAGCGTTTTCAGCCCGAGTGGAGCACATTATGACCGTTTTTTTAAAAACATCATTGTACATTGAAATTTCTGTTTGCGTATGCTTTAGAAGCAAGAATTAAGAGGACTACATTCATTATTTTAGCTGAAAAATGCTTAGTTTATGATTTATAGTCAACATTAATGTAATGTCCCAAACAAGCGTTTTCAGCCCGAGTGGAGCACATTTTGACTGTTTTTTTAAAAACATCATTGTACATTGAAATTTCTGCTTGCGTATGCTTTAGAAGCAAGAATTAAGAGGACTACATTCATTATTTCGGCTGAAAAATGCTTAGTTTATGATTTATAGTCAACATTAATGAAATGTCCCCAACAGCGTTTTCAGCCCGAGTGGAGCACATTTTGACTGTTTTTTTAAAAACATCATTGTACATTGAAATTTCTGCTTGCGTATGCTTTAGAAGCAAGAATTAAGAGGACTACATTCATTATTTCAGCTGAAAAATGCTTAGTTTATGATTTATAGTCAACATTAATGTAATGTCCCAAACAAGCGTTTTCAGCCCGAGTGGAGCACATTTTGACTGTTTTTTTAAAAACATCATTGTACATTGAAATTTCTGCTTGCGTATGCTTTAGAAGCAAGAATTAAGAGGACTACATTCATTATTTCAGCTGAAAAATGCTTAGTTTATGATTTATAGTCAACATTAGTGAAATGTCCCAAACAAGCGTTTTCAGCCCGAGTGGAGCACATTTTGACCGTTTTTTTAAAAACATCATTGTACATTGAAATTTCTGTTTGCGTATGCTTTAGAAGCAAGAATTAAGAGGACTACATTCATTATTTCAGCTGAAAAATGCTTAGTTTATGATTTATAGTCAACACTAATGTAATGTCCCAAACAAGCGTTTTCAGCCCGAGTGGAGCACATTTTGACTGTTTTTTTAAAAACATCATTGTACATTGAAATTTCTGCTTGCGTATGCTTTAGAAGCAAGAATTAAGAGGACTACATTCATTATTTCAGCTGAAAAATGCTTAGTTTATGAATTATAGTCAACATTAATGAAATGTCCCCAACAGCGTTTTCAGCCCGAGTGGAGCACATTTTGACTGTTTTTTTAAAAACATCATTGTACATTGAAATTTCTGCTTGCGTATGCTTTAGAAGCAAGAATTAAGAGGACTACATTCATTATTTCAGCTGAAAAATGCTTAGTTTATGATTTATAGTCAACATTAGTGAAATGTCCCAAACAAGCGTTTTCAGCCCGAGTGGAGCACATTTTGACTGTTTTTTTAAAAACATCATTGTACATTGAAATTTCTGCTTGCGTATGCTTTAGAAGCAAGAATTAAGAGGACTACATTCATTATTTAGGCTGAAAAATGCTTAGTTTATGATTTATAGTCAACATTAATGAAATGTCCCCAACAGCGTTTTCAGCCCGAGTGGAGCACATTTTGACTGTTTTTTTAAAAACATCATTGTACATTGAAATTTCTGCTTGCGTATGCTTTAGAAGCAAGAATTAAGAGGACTACATTCATTATTTCAGCTGAAAAATGCTTAGTTTATGAATTATAGTCAACATTAATGAAATGTTCCAAACAAGCGTTTTCAGCCCGAGTGGAGCACATTTTGACCGTTTTTTTAAAAACATCATTGTACATTGAAATTTCTGTTTGCGTATGCTTTAGAAGCAAGAATTAAGAGGACTACATTCATTATTTCAGCTGAAAAATGCTTAGTTTTTGATTTATAGTCAACATTAATGAAATGTCCCCAACAGCGTTTTCAGCCCGAGTGGAGCACATTTTGACTGTTTTTTTAAAAACATCATTGTACATTGAAATTTCTGCTTGCGTATGCTTTAGAAGCAAGAATTAAGAGGACTACATTCATTATTTTAGCTGAAAAATGCTTAGTTTATGATTTATAGTCAACATTAATGAAATGTTCCAAACAAGCGTTTTCAGCCCGAGTGGAGCACATTTTGACCGTTTTTTTAAAAACATCATTGTACATTGAAATTTCTGCTTGCGTATGCTTTAGAAGCAAGAATTAAGAGGACTACATTCATTATTTCAGCTGAAAAATGCTTAGTTTATGAATTATAGTCAACATTAATGAAATGTTCCAAACAAGCGTTTTCAGCCCGAGTGGAGCACATTATGACCGTTTTTTTAAAAACATCATTGTACATTGAAATTTCTGTTTGCGTATGCTTTAGAAGCAAGAATTAAGAGGACTACATTCATTATTTCAGCTGAAAAATGCTTAGTTTTTGATTTATAGTCAACATTAATGAAATGTCCCCAACAGCGTTTTCAGCCCGAGTGGAGCACATTTTGACTGTTTTTTTAAAAACATCATTGTACATTGAAATTTCTGCTTGCGTATGCTTTAGAAGCAAGAATTAAGAGGACTACATTCATTATTTTAGCTGAAAAATGCTTAGTTTATGATTTATAGTCAACATTAATGAAATGTTCCAAACAAGCGTTTTCAGCCCGAGTGGAGCACATTTTGACCGTTTTTTTAAAAACATCATTGTACATTGAAATTTCTGCTTGCGTATGCTTTAGAAGCAAGAATTAAGAGGACTACATTCATTATTTCAGCTGAAAAATGCTTAGTTTTTGATTTATAGTCAACATTAATGAAATGTCCCCAACAGCGTTTTCAGCCCGAGTGGAGCACATTTTGACTGTTTTTTTAAAAACATCATTGTACATTGAAATTTCTGCTTGCGTATGCTTTAGAAGCAAGAATTAAGAGGACTACATTCATTATTTCGGCTGAAAAATGCTTAGTTTATGATTTATAGTCAACATTAATGAAATGTCCCAAACAAGCGTTTTCAGCCCGAGTGGAGCACATTTTGACCGTTTTTTTAAAAACATCATTGTACATTGAAATTTCTGTTTGCGTATGCTTTAGAAGCAAGAATTAAGAGGACTACATTCATTATTTCAGCTGAAAAATGCTTAGTTTATGATTTATAGTCAACATTAATGTAATGTCCCAAACAAGCGTTTTCAGCCCGAGTGGAGCACATTTTGACTGTTTTTTTAAAAACATCATTGTACATTGAAATTTCTGCTTGCGTATGCTTTAGAAGCAAGAATTAAGAGGACTACATTCATTATTTCAGCTGAAAAATGCTTAGTTTATGATTTATAGTCAACATTAGTGAAATGTCCCAAACAAGCGTTTTCAGCCCGAGTGGAGCACATTTTGACCGTTTTTTTAAAAACATCATTGTACATTGAAATTTCTGTTTGCGTATGCTTTAGAAGCAAGAATTAAGAGGACTACATTCATTATTTCAGCTGAAAAATGCTTAGTTTATGATTTATAGTCAACACTAATGTAATGTCCCAAACAAGCGTTTTCAGCCCGAGTGGAGCACATTTTGACTGTTTTTTTAAAAACATCATTGTACATTGAAATTTCTGCTTGCGTATGCTTTAGAAGCAAGAATTAAGAGGACTACATTCATTATTTCAGCTGAAAAATGCTTAGTTTATGAATTATAGTCAACATTAATGAAATGTTCCAAACAAGCGTTTTCAGCCCGAGTGGAGCACATTATGACCGTTTTTTTAAAAACATCATTGTACATTGAAATTTCTGTTTGCGTATGCTTTAGAAGCAAGAATTAAGAGGACTACATTCATTATTTTAGCTGAAAAATGCTTAGTTTATGATTTATAGTCAACATTAATGTAATGTCCCAAACAAGCGTTTTCAGCCCGAGTGGAGCACATTTTGACTGTTTTTTTAAAAACATCATTGTACATTGAAATTTCTGCTTGCGTATGCTTTAGAAGCAAGAATTAAGAGGACTACATTCATTATTTCGGCTGAAAAATGCTTAGTTTATGATTTATAGTCAACATTAATGAAATGTCCCCAACAGCGTTTTCAGCCCGAGTGGAGCACATTTTGACTGTTTTTTTAAAAACATCATTGTACATTGAAATTTCTGCTTGCGTATGCTTTAGAAGCAAGAATTAAGAGGACTACATTCATTATTTAGGCTGAAAAATGCTTAGTTTATGATTTATAGTCAACATTAATGAAATGTCCCCAACAGCGTTTTCAGCCCGAGTGGAGCACATTTTGACTGTTTTTTTAAAAACATCATTGTACATTGAAATTTCTGCTTGCGTATGCTTTAGAAGCAAGAATTAAGAGGACTACATTCATTATTTCAGCTGAAAAATGCTTAGTTTATGAATTATAGTCAACATTAATGAAATGTTCCAAACAAGCGTTTTCAGCCCGAGTGGAGCACATTTTGACCGTTTTTTTAAAAAAATCATTGTACATTGAAATTTCTGTTTGCGTATGCTTTAGAAGCAAGAATTAAGAGGACTACATTCATTATTTCAGCTGAAAAATGCTTAGTTTTTGATTTATAGTCAACATTAATCAAATGTCCCCAACAGCGTTTTCAGCCCGAGTGGAGCACATTTTGACTGTTTTTTTAAAAACATCATTGTACATTGAAATTTCTGCTTGCGTATGCTTTAGAAGCAAGAATTAAGAGGACTACATTCATTATTTCAGCTGAAAAATGCTTAGTTTATGATTTATAGTCAACATTAATGAAATGTTCCAAACAAGCGTTTTCAGCCCGAGTGGAGCACATTTTGACCGTTTTTTTAAAAACATCATTGTACATTGAAATTTCTGCTTGCGTATGCTTTAGAAGCAAGAATTAAGAGGACTACATTCATTATTTCAGCTGAAAAATGCTTAGTTTTTGATTTATAGTCAACATTAATGAAATGTCCCCAACAGCGTTTTCAGCCCGAGTGGAGCACATTTTGACTGTTTTTTTAAAAACATCATTGTACATTGAAATTTCTGCTTGCGTATGCTTTAGAAGCAAGAATTAAGAGGACTACATTCATTATTTCAGCTGAAAAATGCTTAGTTTATGAATTATAGTCAACATTAATGAAATGTTCCAAACAAGCGTTTTCAGCCCGAGTGGAGCACATTTTGACCGTTTTTTTAAAAACATCATTGTACATTGAAATTTCTGTTTGCGTATGCTTTAGAAGCAAGAATTAAGAGGACTACATTCATTATTTCAGCTGAAAAATGCTTAGTTTATGATTTATAGTCAACATTAATGTAATGTCCCCAACAAGCGTTTTCAGCCCGAGTGGAGCACATTTTGACTGTTTTTTTAAAAACATCATTGTACATTGAAATTTCTGCTTGCGTATGCAAGCAAGAATTAAGAGGACTACATTCATTATTTCAGCTGAAAAATGCTTAGTTTTTGATTTATAGTCAACATTAATGAAATGTCCCCAACAGCGTTTTCAGCCCGAGTGGAGCACATTTTGACTGTTTTTTTAAAAACATCATTGTACATTGAAATTTCTGCTTGCGTATGCTTTAGAAGCAAGAATTAAGAGGACTACATTCATTATTTCAGCTGAAAAATGCTTAGTTTATGATTTATAGTCAACATTAGTGAAATGTCCCAAACAAGCGTTTTCAGCCCGAGTGGAGCACATTTTGACCGTTTTTTTAAAAACATCATTGTACATTGAAATTTCTGTTTGCGTATGCTTTAGAAGCAAGAATTAAGAGGACTACATTCATTATTTCAGCTGAAAAATGCTTAGTTTATGATTTATAGTCAACATTAATGTAATGTCCCAAACAAGCGTTTTCAGCCCGAGTGGAGCACATTTTGACTGTTTTTTTAAAAACATCATTGTACATTGAAATTTCTGCTTGCGTATGCTTTAGAAGCAAGAATTAAGAGGACTACATTCATTATTTCAGCTGAAAAATGCTTAGTTTATGATTTATAGTCAACATTAGTGAAATGTCCCAAACAAGCGTTTTCAGCCCGAGTGGAGCACATTTTGACCGTTTTTTTAAAAACATCATTGTACATTGAAATTTCTGTTTGCGTATGCTTTAGAAGCAAGAATTAAGAGGACTACATTCATTATTTCAGCTGAAAAATGCTTAGTTTATGATTTATAGTCAACATTAATGTAATGTCCCAAACAAGTGTTTTCAGCCCGAGTGGAGCACATTTTGACTGTTTTTTTAAAAACATCATTGTACATTGAAATTTCTGCTTGCGTATGCTTTAGAAGCAAGAATTAAGAGGACTACATTCATTATTTCAGCTGAAAAATGCTTAGTTTATGAATTATAGTCAACATTAATGAAATGTTCCAAACAAGCGTTTTCAGCCCGAGTGGAGCACATTATGACCGTTTTTTTAAAAACATCATTGTACATTGAAATTTCTGTTTGCGTATGCTTTAGAAGCAAGAATTAAGAGGACTACATTCATTATTTTAGCTGAAAAATGCTTAGTTTATGATTTATAGTCAACATTAATGTAATGTCCCAAACAAGCGTTTTCAGCCCGAGTGGAGCACATTTTGACTGTTTTTTTAAAAACATCATTGTACATTGAAATTTCTGCTTGCGTATGCTTTAGAAGCAAGAATTAAGAGGACTACATTCATTATTTCGGCTGAAAAATGCTTAGTTTATGATTTATAGTCAACATTATTGAAATGTCCCCAACAGCGTTTTCAGCCCGAGTGGAGCACATTTTGACTGTTTTTTTAAAAACATCATTGTACATTGAAATTTCTGCTTGCGTATGCTTTAGAAGCAAGAATTAAGAGGACTACATTCATTATTTAGGCTGAAAAATGCTTAGTTTATGATTTATAGTCAACATTAATGAAATGTCCCCAACAGCGTTTTCAGCCCGAGTGGAGCACATTTTGACTGTTTTTTTAAAAACATCATTGTACATTGAAATTTCTGCTTGCGTATGCTTTAGAAGCAAGAATTAAGAGGACTACATTCATTATTTCAGCTGAAAAATGCTTAGTTTATGAATTATAGTCAACATTAATGAAATGTTCCAAACAAGCGTTTTCAGCCCGAGTGGAGCACATTTTGACCGTTTTTTTAAAAACATCATTGTACATTGAAATTTCTGTTTGCGTATGCTTTAGAAGCAAGAATTAAGAGGACTACATTCATTATTTCAGCTGAAAAATGCTTAGTTTTTGATTTATAGTCAACATTAATGAAATGTCCCCAACAGCGTTTTCAGCCCGAGTGGAGCACATTTTGACTGTTTTTTTAAAAACATCATTGTACATTGAAATTTCTGCTTGCGTATGCTTTAGAAGCAAGAATTAAGAGGACTACATTCATTATTTCAGCTGAAAAATGCTTAGTTTATGATTTATAGTCAACATTAATGAAATGTTCCAAACAAGCGTTTTCAGCCCGAGTGGAGCACATTTTGACCGTTTTTTTAAAAACATCATTGTACATTGAAATTTCTGCTTGCGTATGCTTTAGAAGCAAGAATTAAGAGGACTACATTCATTATTTCAGCTGAAAAATGCTTAGTTTTTGATTTATAGTCAACATTAATGAAATGTCCCCAACAGCGTTTTCAGCCCGAGTGGAGCACATTTTGACTGTTTTTTTAAAAACATCATTGTACATTGAAATTTCTGCTTGCGTATGCTTTAGAAGCAAGAATTAAGAGGACTACATTCATTATTTCAGCTGAAAAATGCTTAGTTTATGAATTATAGTCAACATTAATGAAATGTTCCAAACAAGCGTTTTCAGCCCGAGTGGAGCACATTTTGACCGTTTTTTTAAAAACATCATTGTACATTGAAATTTCTGTTTGCGTATGCTTTAGAAGCAAGAATTAAGAGGACTACATTCATTATTTCAGCTGAAAAATGCTTAGTTTATGATTTATAGTCAACATTAATGTAATGTCCCCAACAAGCGTTTTCAGCCCGAGTGGAGCACATTTTGACTGTTTTTTTAAAAACATCATTGTACATTGAAATTTCTGCTTGCGTATGCTTTAGAAGCAAGAATTAAGAGGACTACATTCATTATTTCAGCTGAAAAATGCTTAGTTTTTGATTTATAGTCAACATTAATGAAATGTCCCCAACAGCGTTTTCAGCCCGAGCGGAGCACATTTTGACTGTTTTTTTAAAAACATCATTGTACATTGAAATTTCTGCTTGCGTATGCTTTAGATGCAAGAATTAAGAGGACTACATTCATTATTTCAGCTGAAAAATGCTTAGTTTATGATTTATAGTCAACATTAGTGAAATGTCCCAAACAAGCGTTTTCAGCCCGAGTGGAGCACATTTTGACCGTTTTTTTAAAAACATCATTGTACATTGAAATTTCTGTTTGCGTATGCTTTAGAAGCAAGAATTAAGAGGACTACATTCATTATTTCAGCTGAAAAATGCTTAGTTTATGATTTATAGTCAACATTAATGTAATGTCCCAAACAAGCGTTTTCAGCCCGAGTGGAGCACATTTTGACTGTTTTTTTAAAAACATCATTGTACATTGAAATTTCTGCTTGCGTATGCTTTAGAAGCAAGAATTAAGAGGACTACATTCATTATTTCAGCTGAAAAATGCTTAGTTTATGATTTATAGTCAACATTAATGAAATGTCCCCAACAGCGTTTTCAGCCCGAGTGGAGCACATTTTGACTGTTTTTTTTAAAAACATCATTGTACATTGAAATTTCTGCTTGCGTATGCTTTAGAAGCAAGAATTAAGAGGACTACATTCATTATTTCAGCTGAAAAATGCTTAGTTTATGAATTATAGTCAACATTAATGAAATGTTCCAAACAAGCGTTTTCAGCCCGAGTGAAGCACATTTTGACCGTTTTTTTAAAAACATCATTGTACATTGAAATTTCTGTTTGCGTATGCTTTAGAAGCAAGAATTAAGAGGACTACATTCATTATTTCAGCTGAAAAATGCTTAGTTTTTGATTTATAGTCAACATTAATGAAATGTCCCCAACAGCGTTTTCAGCCCGAGTGGAGCACATTTTGACTGTTTTTTTAAAAACATCATTGTACATTGAAATTTCTGCTTGCGTATGCTTTAGAAGCAAGAATTAAGAGGACTACATTCATTATTTCAGCTGAAAAATGCTTAGTTTATGATTTATAGTCAACATTAATGAAATGTTCCAAACAAGCGTTTTCAGCCCGAGTGGAGCACATTTTGACCGTTTTTTTAAAAACATCATTGTACATTGAAATTTCTGCTTGCGTATGCTTTAGAAGCAAGAATTAAGAGGACTACATTCATTATTTCAGCTGAAAAATGCTTAGTTTTTGATCTATAGTCAACATTAATGAAATGTCCCCAACAGCGTTTTCAGCCCGAGTGGAGCACATTTTGACTGTTTTTTTAAAAACATCATTGTACATTGAAATTTCTGCTTGCGTATGCTTTAGAAGCAAGAATTAAGAGGACTACATTCATTATTTCAGCTGAAAAATGCTTAGTTTATGAATTATAGTCAACATTAATGAAATGTTCCAAACAAGCGTTTTCAGCCCGAGTGGAGCACATTTTGACCGTTTTTTTAAAAACATCATTGTACATTGAAATTTCTGTTTGCGTATGCTTTAGAAGCAAGAATTAAGAGGACTACATTCATTATTTCAGCTGAAAAATGCTTAGTTTATGATTTATAGTCAACATTAATGTAATGTCCCAAACAAGCGTTTTCAGCCCGAGTGGAGCACATTTTGACTGTTTTTTTAAAAACATCATTGTACATTGAAATTTCTGCTTGCGTATGCTTTAGAAGCAAGAATTAAGAGGACTACATTCATTATTTCAGCTGAAAAATGCTTAGTTTATGATTTATAGTCAACATTAGTGAAATGTCCCAAACAAGCGTTTTCAGCCCGAGTGGAGCACATTTTGACCGTTTTTTTAAAAACATCATTGTACATTGAAATTTCTGTTTGCGTATGCTTTAGAAGCAAGAATTAAGAGGACTACATTCATTATTTCAGCTGAAAAATGCTTAGTTTATGATTTATAGTCAACATTAATGTAATGTCCCAAACAAGCGTTTTCAGCCCGAGTGGAGCACATTTTGACTGTTTTTTTAAAAACATCATTGTACATTGAAATTTCTGCTTGCGTATGCTTTAGAAGCAAGAATTAAGAGGACTACATTCATTATTTCAGCTGAAAAATGCTTAGTTTATGATTTATAGTCAACATTAATGAAATGTCCCCAACAGCGTTTTCAGCCCGAGTGGAGCACATTTTGACTGTTTTTTTTAAAAACATCATTGTACATTGAAATTTCTGCTTGCGTATGCTTTAGAAGCAAGAATAAAGAGGACTACATTCATTATTTCAGCTGAAAAATGCTTAGTTTATGAATTATAGTCAACATTAATGAAATGTTCCAAACAAGCGTTTTCAGCCCGAGTGAAGCACATTTTGACCGTTTTTTTAAAAACATCATTGTACATTGAAATTTCTGTTTGCGTATGCTTTAGAAGCAAGAATTAAGAGGACTACATTCATTATTTCAGCTGAAAAATGCTTAGTTTTTGATTTATAGTCAACATTAATGAAATGTCCCCAACAGCGTTTTCAGCCCGAGTGGAGCACATTTTGACTGTTTTTTTAAAAACATCATTGTACATTGAAATTTCTGCTTGCGTATGCTTTAGAAGCAAGAATTAAGAGGACTACATTCATTATTTCAGCTGAAAAATGCTTAGTTTATGATTTATAGTCAACATTAATGAAATGTTCCAAACAAGCGTTTTCAGCCCGAGTGGAGCACATTTTGACCGTTTTTTTAAAAACATCATTGTACATTGAAATTTCTGTTTGCGTATGCTTTAGAAGCAAGAATTAAGAGGACTACATTCATTATTTCAGCTGAAAAATGCTTAGTTTATGATTTATAGTCAACATTAATGTAATGTCCCAAACAAGCGTTTTCAGCCCGAGTGGAGCACATTTTGACTGTTTTTTTAAAAACATCATTGTACATTGAAATTTCTGCTTGCGTATGCTTTAGAAGCAAGAATTAAGAGGACTACATTCATTATTTCAGCTGAAAAATGCTTAGTTTATGATTTATAGTCAACATTAGTGAAATGTCCCAAACAAGCGTTTTCAGCCCGAGTGGAGCACATTTTGACCGTTTTTTTAAAAACATCATTGTACATTGAAATTTCTGTTTGCGTATGCTTTAGAAGCAAGAATTAAGAGGACTACATTCATTATTTCAGCTGAAAAATGCTTAGTTTATGATTTATAGTCAACATTAATGTAATGTCCCAAACAAGCGTTTTCAGCCCGAGTGGAGCACATTTTGACTGTTTTTTTAAAAACATCATTGTACATTGAAATTTCTGTTTGCGTATGCTTTAGAAGCAAGAATTAAGAGGACTACATTCATTATTTCAGCTGAAAAATGCTTAGTTTATGATTTATAGTCAACATTAATGAAATGTCCCCAACAGCGTTTTCAGCCCGAGTGGAGCACATTTTGACTGTTTTTTTTTAAAAACATCATTGTACATTGAAATTTCTGCTTGCGTATGCTTTAGAAGCAAGAATTAAGAGGACTACATTCATTATTTCAGCTGAAAATGCTTAGTTTATGATTTATAGTCAACATTAATGTAATGTCCCAAACAAGCGTTTTCAGCCCGAGTGGAGCACATTTTGACCGTTTTTTTAAAAACATCATTGTACATTGAAATTTCTGTTTGCGTATGCTTTAGAAGCAAGAATTAAGAGGACTACATTCATTATTTCAGCTGAAAAATGCTTAGTTTATGATTTATAGTCAACATTAATGTAATGTCCCAAACAAGCGTTTTCAGCCCGAGTGGAGCACATTTTGACTGTTTTTTTAAAAACATCATTGTACATTGAAATTTCTGCTTGCGTATGCTTTAGAAGCAAGAATTAAGAGGACTACATTCATTATTTCGGCTGAAAAATGCTTAGTTTATGATTTATAGTCAACATTAATGAAATGTCCCCAACAGCGTTTTCAGCCCGAGTGGAGCACATTTTGACTGTTTTTTTAAAAACATCATTGTACATTGAAATTTCTGCTTGCGTATGCTTTAGATGCAAGAATTAAGAGGACTACATTCATTATTTCAGCTGAAAAATGCTTAGTTTATGATTTATAGTCAGCATTAGTGAAATGTCCCAAACAAGCGTTTTCAGCCCGAGTGGAGCACATTTTGACCGTTTTTTTAAAAACATCATTGTACATTGAAATTTCTGTTTGCGTATGCTTTAGAAGCAAGAATTAAGAGGACTACATTCATTATTTCAGCTGAAAAATGCTTAGTTTATGATTTATAGTCAACATTAATGTAATGTCCCAAACAAGCGTTTTCAGCCCGAGTGGAGCACATTTTGACTGTTTTTTTAAAAACATCATTGTACATTGAAATTTCTGCTTGCGTATGCTTTAGAAGCAAGAATTAAGAGGACTACATTCATTATTTCAGCTGAAAAATGCTTAGTTTATGATTTATAGTCAACATTAATGTAATGTCCCAAACAAGCGTTTTCAGCCCGAGTGGAGCACATTTTGACTGTTTTTTTAAAAACATCATTGTACATTGAAATTTCTGCTTGCGTATGCTTTAGAAGCAAGAATTAAGAGGACTACATTCATTATTTCAGCTGAAAAATGCTTAGTTTATGATTTATAGTCAACATTAGTGAAATGTCCCAAACAAGCGTTTTCAGCCCGAGTGGAGCACATTTTGACCGTTTTTTTAAAAACATCATTGTACATTGAAATTTCTGTTTGCGTATGCTTTAGAAGCAAGAATTAAAAATGCTTAGTTTATGATTTATAGTCAACATTAATGTAATGTCCCAAACAAGCGTTTTCAGCCCGAGTGGAGCACATTTTGACTGTTTTTTTAAAAACATCATTGTACATTGAAATTTCTGCTTGCGTATGCTTTAGAAGCAAGAATTAAGAGGACTACATTCATTATTTCGGCTGAAAAATGCTTAGTTTTTGATTTATAGTCAACATTAGTGAAATGTCCCAAACAAGCGTTTTCAGCCCGAGTGGAGCACATTTTGACCGTTTTTTTAAAAACATCATTGTACATTGAAATTTCTGTTTGCGTATGCTTTAGAAGCAAGAATTAAGAGGACTACATTCATTATTTCAGCTGAAAAATGCTTAGTTTATGATTTATAGTCAACATTAATGTAATGTCCCAAACAAGCGTTTTCAGCCCGAGTGGAGCACATTTTGACTGTTTTTTTAAAAACATCATTGTACATTGAAATTTCTGCTTGCGTATGCTTTAGAAGCAAGAATTAAGAGGACTACATTCATTATTTCGGCTGAAAAATGCTTAGTTTATGATTTATAGTCAACATTAATGAAATGTCCCCAACAGCGTTTTCAGCCCGAGTGGAGCACATTTTGACTGTTTTTTTAAAAACATCATTGTACATTGAAATTTCTGCTTGCGTATGCTTTAGAAGCAAGAATTAAGAGGACTACATTCATTATTTCAGCTGAAAAATGCTTAGTTTATGATTTATAGTCAACATTAGTGAAATGTCCCAAACAAGCGTTTTCAGCCCGAGTGGAGCACATTTTGACTGTTTTTTTAAAAACATCATTGTACATTGAAATTTCTGCTTGCGTATGCTTTAGAAGCAAGAATTAAGAGGACTACATTCATTATTTCAGCTGAAAAATGCTTAGTTTATGAATTATAGTCAACATTAATGAAATGTTCCAAACAAGCGTTTTCAGCCCGAGTGGAGCACATTTTGACCGTTTTTTTAAAAACATCATTGTACATTGAAATTTCTGTTTGCGTATGCTTTAGAAGCAAGAATTAAGAGGACTACATTCATTATTTCAGCTGAAAAATGCTTAGTTTTTGATTTATAGTCAACATTAATGAAATGTCCCCAACAGCGTTTTCAGCCCGAGTGGAGCACATTTTGACTGTTTTTTTAAAAACATCATTGTACATTGAAATTTCTGCTTGCGTATGCTTTAGAAGCAAGAATTAAGAGGACTACATTCATTATTTCAGCTGAAAAATGCTTAGTTTATGATTTATAGTCAACATTAATGAAATGTTCCAAACAAGCGTTTTCAGCCCGAGTGGAGCACATTTTGACCGTTTTTTTAAAAACATCATTGTACATTGAAATTTCTGCTTGCGTATGCTTTAGAAGCAAGAATTAAGAGGACTACATTCATTATTTCAGCTGAAAAATGCTTAGTTTTTGATTTATAGTCAACATTAATGAAATGTCCCCAACAGCGTTTTCAGCCCGAGTGGAGCACATTTTGACTGTTTTTTTAAAAACATCATTGTACATTGAAATTTCTGCTTGCGTATGCTTTAGAAGCAAGAATTAAGAGGACTACATTCATTATTTCAGCTGAAAAATGCTTAGTTTATGAATTATAGTCAACATTAATGAAATGTTCCAAACAAGCGTTTTCAGCCCGAGTGGAGCACATTTTGACCGTTTTTTTAAAAACATCATTGTACATTGAAATTTCTGTTTGCGTATGCTTTAGAAGCAAGAATTAAGAGGACTACATTCATTATTTCAGCTGAAAAATGCTTAGTTTATGATTTATAGTCAACATTAATGAAATGTCCCCAACAGCGTTTTCAGCCCGAGTGGAGCACATTTTGACTGTTTTTTTAAAAACATCATTGTACATTGAAATTTCTGCTTGCGTATGCTTTAGAAGCAAGAATTAAGAAGACTACATTCATTATTTCAGCTGAAAAATGCTTAGTTTATGATTTATAGTCAACATTAATGAAATGTTCCAAACAAGCGTTTTCAGCCCGAGTGGAGCACATTTTGACTGTTTTTTTAAAAACATCATTGTACATTGAAATTTCTGCTTGCGTATGCTTTAGAAGCAAGAATTAAGAGGACTACATTCATTATTTCAGCTGAAAAATGCTTAGTTTTTGATTTATAGTCAACATTAATGAAATGTCCCCAACAGCGTTTTCAGCCCGAGTGGAGCACATTTTGACTGTTTTTTTAAAAACATCATTGTACATTGAAATTTCTGCTTGCGTATGCTTTAGAAGCAAGAATTAAGAGGACTACATTCATTATTTCAGCTGAAAAATGCTTAGTTTTTGATTTATAGTCAACATTAATGAAATGTCCCCAACAGCGTTTTCAGCCCGAGTGGAGCACATTTTGACTGTTTTTTTTAAAAACATCATTGTACATTGAAATTTCTGCTTGCGTATGCTTTAGAAGCAAGAATTAAGAGGACTACATTCATTATTTCAGCTGAAAAATGCTTAGTTTATGAATTATAGTCAACATTAATGAAATGTTCCAAACAAGCGTTTTCAGCCCGAGTGGAGCACATTTTGACCGTTTTTTTAAAAACATCATTGTACATTGAAATTTCTGTTTGCGTATGCTTTAGAAGCAAGAATTAAGAGGACTACATTCATTATTTCAGCTGAAAAATGCTTAGTTTATGATTTATAGTCAACATTAATGTAATGTCCCAAACAAGCGTTTTCAGCCCGAGTGGAGCACATTTTGACTGTTTTTTTAAAAACATCATTGTACATTGAAATTTCTGCTTGCGTATGCTTTAGAAGCAAGAATTAAGAGGACTACATTCATTATTTCAGCTGAAAAATGCTTAGTTTATGATTTATAGTCAACATTAATGAAATGTTCCAAACAAGCGTTTTCAGCCCGAGTGGAGCACATTTTGACTGTTTTTTTAAAAACATCATTGTACATTGAAATTTCTGCTTGCGTATGCTTTAGAAGCAAGAATTAAGAGGACTACATTCATTATTTCGGCTGAAAAATGCTTAGTTTTTGATTTATAGTCAACATTAGTGAAATGTCCCAAACAAGCGTTTTCAGCCCGAGTGGAGCACATTTTGACCGTTTTTTTAAAAACATCATTGTACATTGAAATTTCTGTTTGCGTATGCTTTAGAAGCAAGAATTAAGAGGACTACATTCATTATTTCAGCTGAAAAATGCTTAGTTTATGATTTATAGTCAACATTAATGTAATGTCCCAAACAAGCGTTTTCAGCCCGAGTGGAGCACATTTTGACTGTTTTTTTAAAAACATCATTGTACATTGAAATTTCTGCTTGCGTATGCTTTAGAAGCAAGAATTAAGAGGACTACATTCATTATTTCGGCTGAAAAATGCTTAGTTTATGATTTATAGTCAACATTAATGAAATGTCCCCAACAGCGTTTTCAGCCCGAGTGGAGCACATTTTGACTGTTTTTTTAAAAACATCATTGTACATTGAAATTTCTGCTTGCGTATGCTTTAGAAGCAAGAATTAAGAGGACTACATTCATTATTTCAGCTGAAAAATGCTTAGTTTATGATTTATAGTCAACATTAGTGAAATGTCCCAAACAAGCGTTTTCAGCCCGAGTGGAGCACATTTTGACTGTTTTTTTAAAAACATCATTGTACATTGAAATTTCTGCTTGCGTATGCTTTAGAAGCAAGAATTAAGAGGACTACATTCATTATTTCAGCTGAAAAATGCTTAGTTTATGAATTATAGTCAACATTAATGAAATGTTCCAAACAAGCGTTTTCAGCCCGAGTGGAGCACATTTTGACCGTTTTTTTAAAAACATCATTGTACATTGAAATTTCTGTTTGCGTATGCTTTAGAAGCAAGAATTAAGAGGACTACATTCATTATTTCAGCTGAAAAATGCTTAGTTTTTGATTTATAGTCAACATTAATGAAATGTCCCCAACAGCGTTTTCAGCCCGAGTGGAGCACATTTTGACTGTTTTTTTAAAAACATCATTGTACATTGAAATTTCTGCTTGCGTATGCTTTAGAAGCAAGAATTAAGAGGACTACATTCATTATTTCAGCTGAAAAATGCTTAGTTTATGATTTATAGTCAACATTAATGAAATGTTCCAAACAAGCGTTTTCAGCCCGAGTGGAGCACATTTTGACCGTTTTTTTAAAAACATCATTGTACATTGAAATTTCTGCTTGCGTATGCTTTAGAAGCAAGAATTAAGAGGACTACATTCATTATTTCAGCTGAAAAATGCTTAGTTTTTGATTTATAGTCAACATTAATGAAATGTCCCCAACAGCGTTTTCAGCCCGAGTGGAGCACATTTTGACTGTTTTTTTAAAAACATCATTGTACATTGAAATTTCTGCTTGCGTATGCTTTAGAAGCAAGAATTAAGAGGACTACATTCATTATTTCAGCTGAAAAATGCTTAGTTTATGAATTATAGTCAACATTAATGAAATGTTCCAAACAAGCGTTTTCAGCCCGAGTGGAGCACATTTTGACCGTTTTTTTAAAAACATCATTGTACATTGAAATTTCTGTTTGCGTATGCTTTAGAAGCAAGAATTAAGAGGACTACATTCATTATTTCAGCTGAAAAATGCTTAGTTTATGATTTATAGTCAACATTAATGAAATGTCCCCAACAGCGTTTTCAGCCCGAGTGGAGCACATTTTGACTGTTTTTTTAAAAACATCATTGTACATTGAAATTTCTGCTTGCGTATGCTTTAGAAGCAAGAATTAAGAAGACTACATTCATTATTTCAGCTGAAAAATGCTTAGTTTATGATTTATAGTCAACATTAATGAAATGTTCCAAACAAGCGTTTTCAGCCCGAGTGGAGCACATTTTGACTGTTTTTTTAAAAACATCATTGTACATTGAAATTTCTGCTTGCGTATGCTTTAGAAGCAAGAATTAAGAGGACTACATTCATTATTTCAGCTGAAAAATGCTTAGTTTTTGATTTATAGTCAACATTAATGAAATGTCCCCAACAGCGTTTTCAGCCCGAGTGGAGCACATTTTGACTGTTTTTTTAAAAACATCATTGTACATTGAAATTTCTGCTTGCGTATGCTTTAGAAGCAAGAATTAAGAGGACTACATTCATTATTTCAGCTGAAAAATGCTTAGTTTTTGATTTATAGTCAACATTAATGAAATGTCCCCAACAGCGTTTTCAGCCCGAGTGGAGCACATTTTGACTGTTTTTTTTAAAAACATCATTGTACATTGAAATTTCTGCTTGCGTATGCTTTAGAAGCAAGAATTAAGAGGACTACATTCATTATTTCAGCTGAAAAATGCTTAGTTTATGAATTATAGTCAACATTAATGAAATGTTCCAAACAAGCGTTTTCAGCCCGAGTGGAGCACATTTTGACCGTTTTTTTAAAAACATCATTGTACATTGAAATTTCTGTTTGCGTATGCTTTAGAAGCAAGAATTAAGAGGACTACATTCATTATTTCAGCTGAAAAATGCTTAGTTTATGATTTATAGTCAACATTAATGTAATGTCCCAAACAAGCGTTTTCAGCCCGAGTGGAGCACATTTTGACTGTTTTTTTAAAAACATCATTGTACATTGAAATTTCTGCTTGCGTATGCTTTAGAAGCAAGAATTAAGAGGACTACATTCATTATTTCGGCTGAAAAATGCTTAGTTTATGATTTATAGTCAACATTAATGAAATGTCCCCAACAGCGTTTTCAGCCCGAGTGGAGCACATTTTGACTGTTTTTTTAAAAACATCATTGTACATTGAAATTTCTGCTTGCGTATGCTTTAGAAGCAAGAATTAAGAGGACTACATTCATTATTTCAGCTGAAAAATGCTTAGTTTATGAATTATAGTCAACATTAATGAAATGTTCCAAACAAGCGTTTTCAGCCCGAGTGAAGCACATTTTGACCGTTTTTTTAAAAACATCATTGTACATTGAAATTTCTGTTTGCGTATGCTTTAGAAGCAAGAATTAAGAGGACTACATTCATTATTTCAGCTGAAAAATGCTTAGTTTTTGATTTATAGTCAACATTAATGAAATGTCCCCAACAGCGTTTTCAGCCCGAGTGGAGCACATTTTGACTGTTTTTTTAAAAACATCATTGTACATTGAAATTTCTGCTTGCGTATGCTTTAGAAGCAAGAATTAAGAGGACTACATTCATTATTTCAGCTGAAAAATGCTTAGTTTATGATTTATAGTCAACATTAATGAAATGTTCCAAACAAGCGTTTTCAGCCCGAGTGGAGCACATTTTGACCGTTTTTTTAAAAACATCATTGTACATTGAAATTTCTGCTTGCGTATGCTTTAGAAGCAAGAATTAAGAGGACTACATTCATTATTTCAGCTGAAAAATGCTTAGTTTTTGATCTATAGTCAACATTAATGAAATGTCCCCAACAGCGTTTTCAGCCCGAGTGGAGCACATTTTGACTGTTTTTTTAAAAACATCATTGTACATTGAAATTTCTGCTTGCGTATGCTTTAGAAGCAAGAATTAAGAGGACTACATTCATTATTTCAGCTGAAAAATGCTTAGTTTATGAATTATAGTCAACATTAATGAAATGTTCCAAACAAGCGTTTTCAGCCCGAGTGGAGCACATTTTGACCGTTTTTTTAAAAACATCATTGTACATTGAAATTTCTGTTTGCGTATGCTTTAGAAGCAAGAATTAAGAGGACTACATTCATTATTTCAGCTGAAAAATGCTTAGTTTATGATTTATAGTCAACATTAATGTAATGTCCCAAACAAGCGTTTTCAGCCCGAGTGGAGCACATTTTGACTGTTTTTTTAAAAACATCATTGTACATTGAAATTTCTGCTTGCGTATGCTTTAGAAGCAAGAATTAAGAGGACTACATTCATTATTTCAGCTGAAAAATGCTTAGTTTTTGATTTATAGTCAACATTAGTGAAATGTCCCAAACAAGCGTTTTCAGCCCGAGTGGAGCACATTTTGACCGTTTTTTTAAAAACATCATTGTACATTGAAATTTCTGTTTGCGTATGCTTTAGAAGCAAGAATTAAGAGGACTACATTCATTATTTCAGCTGAAAAATGCTTAGTTTATGATTTATAGTCAACATTAATGTAATGTCCCAAACAAGCGTTTTCAGCCCGAGTGGAGCACATTTTGACTGTTTTTTTAAAAACATCATTGTACATTGAAATTTCTGCTTGCGTATGCTTTAGAAGCAAGAATTAAGAGGACTACATTCATTATTTCAGCTGAAAAATGCTTAGTTTATGATTTATAGTCAACATTAATGAAATGTCCCCAACAGCGTTTTCAGCCCGAGTGGAGCACATTTTGACTGTTTTTTTTTAAAAACATCATTGTACATTGAAATTTCTGCTTGCGTATGCTTTAGAAGCAAGAATTAAGAGGACTACATTCATTATTTCAGCTGAAAATGCTTAGTTTATGATTTATAGTCAACATTAATGTAATGTCCCAAACAAGCGTTTTCAGCCCGAGTGGAGCACATTTTGACCGTTTTTTTAAAAACATCATTGTACATTGAAATTTCTGTTTGCGTATGCTTTAGAAGCAAGAATTAAGAGGACTACATTCATTATTTCAGCTGAAAAATGCTTAGTTTATGATTTATAGTCAACATTAATGTAATGTCCCAAACAAGCGTTTTCAGCCCGAGTGGAGCACATTTTGACTGTTTTTTTAAAAACATCATTGTACATTGAAATTTCTGCTTGCGTATGCTTTAGAAGCAAGAATTAAGAGGACTACATTCATTATTTCGGCTGAAAAATGCTTAGTTTATGATTTATAGTCAACATTAATGAAATGTCCCCAACAGCGTTTTCAGCCCGAGTGGAGCACATTTTGACTGTTTTTTTAAAAACATCATTGTACATTGAAATTTCTGCTTGCGTATGCTTTAGAAGCAAGAATTAAGAGGACTACATTCATTATTTCAGCTGAAAAATGCTTAGTTTTTGATTTATAGTCAACATTAATGTAATGTCCCAAACAAGCGTTTTCAGCCCGAGTGGAGCACATTTTGACTGTTTTTTTAAAAACATCATTGTACATTGAAATTTCTGCTTGCGTATGCTTTAGATGCAAGAATTAAGAGGACTACATTCATTATTTCAGCTGAAAAATGCTTAGTTTATGATTTATAGTCAACATTAGTGAAATGTCCCAAACAAGCGTTTTCAGCCCGAGTGGAGCACATTTTGACTGTTTTTTTAAAAACATCATTGTACATTGAAATTTCTGCTTGCGTATGCTTTAGAAGCAAGAATTAAGAGGACTACATTCATTATTTCAGCTGAAAAATGCTTAGTTTTTGATTTATAGTCAACATTAATGTAATGTCCCAAACAAGCGTTTTCAGCCCGAGTGGAGCACATTTTGACTGTTTTTTTAAAAACATCATTGTACATTGAAATTTCTGCTTGCGTATGCTTTAGAAGCAAGAATTAAGAGGACTACATTCATTATTTCAGCTGAAAAATGCTTAGTTTATGATTTATAGTCAACATTAGTGAAATGTCCCAAACAAGCGTTTTCAGCCCGAGTGGAGCACATTTTGACCGTTTTTTTAAAAACATCATTGTACATTGAAATTTCTGTTTGCGTATGCTTTAGAAGCAAGAATTAAGAGGACTACATTCATTATTTCAGCTGAAAAATGCTTAGTTTATGATTTATAGTCAACATTAATGTAATGTCCCAAACAAGCGTTTTCAGCCCGAGTGGAGCACATTTTGACTGTTTTTTTAAAAACATCATTGTACATTGAAATTTCTGCTTGCGTATGCTTTAGATGCAAGAATTAAGAGGACTACATTCATTATTTCAGCTGAAAAATGCTTAGTTTATGATTTATAGTCAACATTAGTGAAATGTCCCAAACAAGCGTTTTCAGCCCGAGTGGAGCACATTTTGACCGTTTTTTTAAAAACATCATTGTACATTGAAATTTCTGTTTGCGTATGCTTTAGAAGCAAGAATTAAGAGGACTACATTCATTATTTCAGCTGAAAAATGCTTAGTTTATGATTTATAGTCAACATTAATGTAATGTCCCAAACAAGCGTTTTCAGCCCGAGTGGAGCACATTTTGACTGTTTTTTTAAAAACATCATTGTACATTGAAATTTCTGCTTGCGTATGCTTTAGAAGCAAGAATTAAGAGGACTACATTCATTATTTCAGCTGAAAAATGCTTAGTTTATGATTTATAGTCAACATTAATGAAATGTCCCCAACAGCGTTTTCAGCCCGAGTGGAGCACATTTTGACTGTTTTTTTTAAAAACATCATTGTACATTGAAATTTCTGCTTGCGTATGCTTTAGAAGCAAGAATTAAGAGGACTACATTCATTATTTCAGCTGAAAATGCTTAGTTTATGATTTATAGTCAACATTAATGTAATGTCCCAAACAAGCGTTTTCAGCCCGAGTGGAGCACATTTTGACCGTTTTTTTAAAAACATCATTGTACATTGAAATTTCTGTTTGCGTATGCTTTAGAAGCAAGAATTAAGAGGACTACATTCATTATTTCAGCTGAAAAATGCTTAGTTTATGATTTATAGTCAACATTAGTGAAATGTCCCAAACAAGCGTTTTCAGCCCGAGTGGAGCACATTTTGACCGTTTTTTTAAAAACATCATTGTACATTGAAATTTCTGTTTGCGTATGCTTTAGAAGCAAGAATTAAGAGGACTACATTCATTATTTCAGCTGAAAAATGCTTAGTTTATGATTTATAGTCAACATTAATGTATGTCCCAAACAAGCGTTTTCAGCCCGAGTGGAGCACATTTTGACCGTTTTTTTAAAAACATCATTGTACAATGAAATTTCTGTTTGCGTATGCTTTAGAAGCAAGAATTAAGAGGACTACATTCATTATTTTAGCTGAAAAATGCTTAGTTTATGATTTATAGTCAACATTAATGTAATGTCCCAAACAAGCGTTTTCAGCCCGAGTGGAGCACATTTTGACTGTTTTTTTAAAAACATCATTGTACATTGAAATTTCTGCTTGCGTATGCTTTAGAAGCAAGAATTAAGAGGACTACATTCATTATTTCGGCTGAAAAATGCTTAGTTTATGATTTATAGTCAACATTAATGAAATGTCCCCAACAGCGTTTTCAGCCCGAGTGGAGCACATTTTGACTGTTTTTTTAAAAACATCATTGTACATTGAAATTTCTGCTTGCGTATGCTTTAGAAGCAAGAATTAAGAGGACTACATTCATTATTTCAGCTGAAAAATGCTTAGTTTTTGATTTATAGTCAACATTAATGAAACGTCCCCAACAGCGTTGTCAGCCCGAGTGGAGCACATTTTGACTGTTTTTTTTAAAAACATCATTGTACATTGAAATTTCTGCTTGCGTATGCTTTAGAAGCAAGAATTAAGAGGACTACATTCATTATTTCAGCTGAAAAATGCTTAGTTTATGATTTATAGTCAACATTAGTGAAATGTCCCAAACAAGCGTTTTCAGCCCGAGTGGAGCACATTTTGACCGTTTTTTTAAAAACATCATTGTACATTGAAATTTCTGTTTGCGTATGCTTTAGAAGCAAGAATTAAGAGGACTACATTCATTATTTCAGCTGAAAAATGCTTAGTTTATGATTTATAGTCAACATTAATGTAATGTCCCAAACAAGCGTTTTCAGCCCGAGTGGAGCACATTTTGACTGTTTTTTTAAAAACATCATTGTACATTGAAATTTCTGCTTGCGTATGCTTTAGATGCAAGAATTAAGAGGACTACATTCATTATTTCAGCTGAAAAATGCTTAGTTTATGATTTATAGTCAACATTAGTGAAATGTCCCAAACAAGCGTTTTCAGCCCGAGTGGAGCACATTTTGACCGTTTTTTTAAAAACATCATTGTACATTGAAATTTCTGTTTGCGTATGCTTTAGAAGCAAGAATTAAGAGGACTACATTCATTATTTCAGCTGAAAAATGCTTAGTTTATGATTTATAGTCAACATTAATGTAATGTCCCAAACAAGCGTTTTCAGCCCGAGTGGAGCACATTTTGACTGTTTTTTTAAAAACATCATTGTACATTGAAATTTCTGCTTGCGTATGCTTTAGAAGCAAGAATTAAGAGGACTACATTCATTATTTAGGCTGAAAAATGCTTAGTTTATGATTTATAGTCAACATTAATGAAATGTCCCCAACAGCGTTTTCAGCCCGAGTGGAGCACATTTTGACTGTTTTTTTAAAAACATCATTGTACATTGAAATTTCTGCTTGCGTATGCTTTAGAAGCAAGAATTAAGAGGACTACATTCATTATTTCAGCTGAAAAATGCTTAGTTTATGAATTATAGTCAACATTAATGAAATGTTCCAAACAAGCGTTTTCAGCCCGAGTGGAGCACATTTTGACCGTTTTTTTAAAAACATCATTGTACATTGAAATTTCTGTTTGCGTATGCTTTAGAAGCAAGAATTAAGAGGACTACATTCATTATTTCGGCTGAAAAATGCTTAGTTTATGATTTATAGTCAACATTAGTGAAATGTCCCAAACAAGCGTTTTCAGCCCGAGTGGAGCACATTTTGACCGTTTTTTTAAAAACATCATTGTACATTGAAATTTCTGTTTGCGTATGCTTTAGAAGCAAGAATTAAAAATGCTTAGTTTATGATTTATAGTCAACATTAATGTAATGTCCCAAACAAGCGTTTTCAGCCCGAGTGGAGCACATTTTGACTGTTTTTTTAAAAACATCATTGTACATTGAAATTTCTGCTTGCGTATGCTTTAGAAGCAAGAATTAAGAGGACTACATTCATTATTTCGGCTGAAAAATGCTTAGTTTTTGATTTATAGTCAACATTAGTGAAATGTCCCAAACAAGCGTTTTCAGCCCGAGTGGAGCACATTTTGACCGTTTTTTTAAAAACATCATTGTACATTGAAATTTCTGTTTGCGTATGCTTTAGAAGCAAGAATTAAGAGGACTACATTCATTATTTCAGCTGAAAAATGCTTAGTTTATGATTTATAGTCAACATTAATGTAATGTCCCAAACAAGCGTTTTCAGCCCGAGTGGAGCACATTTTGACTGTTTTTTTAAAAACATCATTGTACATTGAAATTTCTGCTTGCGTATGCTTTAGAAGCAAGAATTAAGAGGACTACATTCATTATTTCGGCTGAAAAATGCTTAGTTTATGATTTATAGTCAACATTAATGAAATGTCCCCAACAGCGTTTTCAGCCCGAGTGGAGCACATTTTGACTGTTTTTTTAAAAACATCATTGTACATTGAAATTTCTGCTTGCGTATGCTTTAGAAGCAAGAATTAAGAGGACTACATTCATTATTTCAGCTGAAAAATGCTTAGTTTATGATTTATAGTCAACATTAGTGAAATGTCCCAAACAAGCGTTTTCAGCCCGAGTGGAGCACATTTTGACTGTTTTTTTAAAAACATCATTGTACATTGAAATTTCTGCTTGCGTATGCTTTAGAAGCAAGAATTAAGAGGACTACATTCATTATTTCAGCTGAAAAATGCTTAGTTTATGAATTATAGTCAACATTAATGAAATGTTCCAAACAAGCGTTTTCAGCCCGAGTGGAGCACATTTTGACCGTTTTTTTAAAAACATCATTGTACATTGAAATTTCTGTTTGCGTATGCTTTAGAAGCAAGAATTAAGAGGACTACATTCATTATTTCAGCTGAAAAATGCTTAGTTTTTGATTTATAGTCAACATTAATGAAATGTCCCCAACAGCGTTTTCAGCCCGAGTGGAGCACATTTTGACTGTTTTTTTAAAAACATCATTGTACATTGAAATTTCTGCTTGCGTATGCTTTAGAAGCAAGAATTAAGAGGACTACATTCATTATTTCAGCTGAAAAATGCTTAGTTTATGATTTATAGTCAACATTAATGAAATGTTCCAAACAAGCGTTTTCAGCCCGAGTGGAGCACATTTTGACCGTTTTTTTAAAAACATCATTGTACATTGAAATTTCTGCTTGCGTATGCTTTAGAAGCAAGAATTAAGAGGACTACATTCATTATTTCAGCTGAAAAATGCTTAGTTTTTGATTTATAGTCAACATTAATGAAATGTCCCCAACAGCGTTTTCAGCCCGAGTGGAGCACATTTTGACTGTTTTTTTAAAAACATCATTGTACATTGAAATTTCTGCTTGCGTATGCTTTAGAAGCAAGAATTAAGAGGACTACATTCATTATTTCAGCTGAAAAATGCTTAGTTTATGAATTATAGTCAACATTAATGAAATGTTCCAAACAAGCGTTTTCAGCCCGAGTGGAGCACATTTTGACCGTTTTTTTAAAAACATCATTGTACATTGAAATTTCTGTTTGCGTATGCTTTAGAAGCAAGAATTAAGAGGACTACATTCATTATTTCAGCTGAAAAATGCTTAGTTTATGATTTATAGTCAACATTAATGAAATGTCCCCAACAGCGTTTTCAGCCCGAGTGGAGCACATTTTGACTGTTTTTTTAAAAACATCATTGTACATTGAAATTTCTGCTTGCGTATGCTTTAGAAGCAAGAATTAAGAGGACTACATTCATTATTTCAGCTGAAAAATGCTTAGTTTATGATTTATAGTCAACATTAATGAAATGTTCCAAACAAGCGTTTTCAGCCCGAGTGGAGCACATTTTGACCGTTTTTTTAAAAACATCATTGTACATTGAAATTTCTGCTTGCGTATGCTTTAGAAGCAAGAATTAAGAGGACTACATTCATTATTTCAGCTGAAAAATGCTTAGTTTTTGATTTATAGTCAACATTAATGAAATGTCCCCAACAGCGTTTTCAGCCCGAGTGGAGCACATTTTGACTGTTTTTTTAAAAACATCATTGTACATTGAAATTTCTGCTTGCGTATGCTTTAGAAGCAAGAATTAAGAGGACTACATTCATTATTTCAGCTGAAAAATGCTTAGTTTATGAATTATAGTCAACATTAATGAAATGTTCCAAACAAGCGTTTTCAGCCCGAGTGGAGCACATTTTGACCGTTTTTTTAAAAACATCATTGTACATTGAAATTTCTGTTTGCGTATGCTTTAGAAGCAAGAATTAAGAGGACTACATTCATTATTTCAGCTGAAAAATGCTTAGTTTATGATTTATAGTCAACATTAATGAAATGTCCCCAACAGCGTTTTCAGCCCGAGTGGAGCACATTTTGACTGTTTTTTTAAAAACATCATTGTACATTGAAATTTCTGCTTGCGTATGCTTTAGAAGCAAGAATTAAGAAGACTACATTCATTATTTCAGCTGAAAAATGCTTAGTTTATGATTTATAGTCAACATTAATGAAATGTTCCAAACAAGCGTTTTCAGCCCGAGTGGAGCACATTTTGACTGTTTTTTTAAAAACATCATTGTACATTGAAATTTCTGCTTGCGTATGCTTTAGAAGCAAGAATTAAGAGGACTACATTCATTATTTCAGCTGAAAAATGCTTAGTTTTTGATTTATAGTCAACATTAATGAAATGTCCCCAACAGCGTTTTCAGCCCGAGTGGAGCACATTTTGACTGTTTTTTTAAAAACATCATTGTACATTGAAATTTCTGCTTGCGTATGCTTTAGAAGCAAGAATTAAGAGGACTACATTCATTATTTCAGCTGAAAAATGCTTAGTTTTTGATTTATAGTCAACATTAATGAAATGTCCCCAACAGCGTTTTCAGCCCGAGTGGAGCACATTTTGACTGTTTTTTTTAAAAACATCATTGTACATTGAAATTTCTGCTTGCGTATGCTTTAGAAGCAAGAATTAAGAGGACTACATTCATTATTTCAGCTGAAAAATGCTTAGTTTATGAATTATAGTCAACATTAATGAAATGTTCCAAACAAGCGTTTTCAGCCCGAGTGGAGCACATTTTGACCGTTTTTTTAAAAACATCATTGTACATTGAAATTTCTGTTTGCGTATGCTTTAGAAGCAAGAATTAAGAGGACTACATTCATTATTTCAGCTGAAAAATGCTTAGTTTATGATTTATAGTCAACATTAATGTAATGTCCCAAACAAGCGTTTTCAGCCCGAGTGGAGCACATTTTGACTGTTTTTTTAAAAACATCATTGTACATTGAAATTTCTGCTTGCGTATGCTTTAGAAGCAAGAATTAAGAGGACTACATTCATTATTTCAGCTGAAAAATGCTTAGTTTATGATTTATAGTCAACATTAATGAAATGTTCCAAACAAGCGTTTTCAGCCCGAGTGGAGCACATTTTGACTGTTTTTTTAAAAACATCATTGTACATTGAAATTTCTGCTTGCGTATGCTTTAGAAGCAAGAATTAAGAGGACTACATTCATTATTTCGGCTGAAAAATGCTTAGTTTTTGATTTATAGTCAACATTAGTGAAATGTCCCAAACAAGCGTTTTCAGCCCGAGTGGAGCACATTTTGACCGTTTTTTTAAAAACATCATTGTACATTGAAATTTCTGTTTGCGTATGCTTTAGAAGCAAGAATTAAGAGGACTACATTCATTATTTCAGCTGAAAAATGCTTAGTTTATGATTTATAGTCAACATTAATGTAATGTCCCAAACAAGCGTTTTCAGCCCGAGTGGAGCACATTTTGACTGTTTTTTTAAAAACATCATTGTACATTGAAATTTCTGCTTGCGTATGCTTTAGAAGCAAGAATTAAGAGGACTACATTCATTATTTCGGCTGAAAAATGCTTAGTTTATGATTTATAGTCAACATTAATGAAATGTCCCCAACAGCGTTTTCAGCCCGAGTGGAGCACATTTTGACTGTTTTTTTAAAAACATCATTGTACATTGAAATTTCTGCTTGCGTATGCTTTAGAAGCAAGAATTAAGAGGACTACATTCATTATTTCAGCTGAAAAATGCTTAGTTTATGATTTATAGTCAACATTAGTGAAATGTCCCAAACAAGCGTTTTCAGCCCGAGTGGAGCACATTTTGACTGTTTTTTTAAAAACATCATTGTACATTGAAATTTCTGCTTGCGTATGCTTTAGAAGCAAGAATTAAGAGGACTACATTCATTATTTCAGCTGAAAAATGCTTAGTTTATGAATTATAGTCAACATTAATGAAATGTTCCAAACAAGCGTTTTCAGCCCGAGTGGAGCACATTTTGACCGTTTTTTTAAAAACATCATTGTACATTGAAATTTCTGTTTGCGTATGCTTTAGAAGCAAGAATTAAGAGGACTACATTCATTATTTCAGCTGAAAAATGCTTAGTTTTTGATTTATAGTCAACATTAATGAAATGTCCCCAACAGCGTTTTCAGCCCGAGTGGAGCACATTTTGACTGTTTTTTTAAAAACATCATTGTACATTGAAATTTCTGCTTGCGTATGCTTTAGAAGCAAGAATTAAGAGGACTACATTCATTATTTCAGCTGAAAAATGCTTAGTTTATGATTTATAGTCAACATTAATGAAATGTTCCAAACAAGCGTTTTCAGCCCGAGTGGAGCACATTTTGACCGTTTTTTTAAAAACATCATTGTACATTGAAATTTCTGCTTGCGTATGCTTTAGAAGCAAGAATTAAGAGGACTACATTCATTATTTCAGCTGAAAAATGCTTAGTTTTTGATTTATAGTCAACATTAATGAAATGTCCCCAACAGCGTTTTCAGCCCGAGTGGAGCACATTTTGACTGTTTTTTTAAAAACATCATTGTACATTGAAATTTCTGCTTGCGTATGCTTTAGAAGCAAGAATTAAGAGGACTACATTCATTATTTCAGCTGAAAAATGCTTAGTTTATGAATTATAGTCAACATTAATGAAATGTTCCAAACAAGCGTTTTCAGCCCGAGTGGAGCACATTTTGACCGTTTTTTTAAAAACATCATTGTACATTGAAATTTCTGTTTGCGTATGCTTTAGAAGCAAGAATTAAGAGGACTACATTCATTATTTCAGCTGAAAAATGCTTAGTTTATGATTTATAGTCAACATTAATGAAATGTCCCCAACAGCGTTTTCAGCCCGAGTGGAGCACATTTTGACTGTTTTTTTAAAAACATCATTGTACATTGAAATTTCTGCTTGCGTATGCTTTAGAAGCAAGAATTAAGAAGACTACATTCATTATTTCAGCTGAAAAATGCTTAGTTTATGATTTATAGTCAACATTAATGAAATGTTCCAAACAAGCGTTTTCAGCCCGAGTGGAGCACATTTTGACTGTTTTTTTAAAAACATCATTGTACATTGAAATTTCTGCTTGCGTATGCTTTAGAAGCAAGAATTAAGAGGACTACATTCATTATTTCAGCTGAAAAATGCTTAGTTTTTGATTTATAGTCAACATTAATGAAATGTCCCCAACAGCGTTTTCAGCCCGAGTGGAGCACATTTTGACTGTTTTTTTAAAAACATCATTGTACATTGAAATTTCTGCTTGCGTATGCTTTAGAAGCAAGAATTAAGAGGACTACATTCATTATTTCAGCTGAAAAATGCTTAGTTTTTGATTTATAGTCAAGATTAATGAAATGTCCCCAACAGCGTTTTCAGCCCGAGTGGAGCACATTTTGACTGTTTTTTTTAAAAACATCATTGTACATTGAAATTTCTGCTTGCGTATGCTTTAGAAGCAAGAATTAAGAGGACTACATTCATTATTTCAGCTGAAAAATGCTTAGTTTATGAATTATAGTCAACATTAATGAAATGTTCCAAACAAGCGTTTTCAGCCCGAGTGGAGCACATTATGACCGTTTTTTTAAAAACATCATTGTACATTGAAATTTCTGTTTGCGTATGCTTTAGAAGCAAGAATTAAGAGGACTACATTCATTATTTTAGCTGAAAAATGCTTAGTTTATGATTTATAGTCAACATTAATGTAATGTCCCAAACAAGCGTTTTCAGCCCGAGTGGAGCACATTTTGACTGTTTTTTTAAAAACATCATTGTACATTGAAATTTCTGCTTGCGTATGCTTTAGAAGCAAGAATTAAGAGGACTACATTCATTATTTCGGCTGAAAAATGCTTAGTTTATGATTTATAGTCAACATTAATGAAATGTCCCCAACAGCGTTTTCAGCCCGAGTGGAGCACATTTTGACTGTTTTTTTAAAAACATCATTGTACATTGAAATTTCTGCTTGCGTATGCTTTAGAAGCAAGAATTAAGAGGACTACATTCATTATTTCAGCTGAAAAATGCTTAGTTTATGAATTATAGTCAACATTAATGAAATGTTCCAAACAAGCGTTTTCAGCCCGAGTGAAGCACATTTTGACCGTTTTTTTAAAAACATCATTGTACATTGAAATTTCTGTTTGCGTATGCTTTAGAAGCAAGAATTAAGAGGACTACATTCATTATTTCAGCTGAAAAATGCTTAGTTTTTGATTTATAGTCAACATTAATGAAATGTCCCCAACAGCGTTTTCAGCCCGAGTGGAGCACATTTTGACTGTTTTTTTAAAAACATCATTGTACATTGAAATTTCTGCTTGCGTATGCTTTAGAAGCAAGAATTAAGAGGACTACATTCATTATTTCAGCTGAAAAATGCTTAGTTTATGATTTATAGTCAACATTAATGAAATGTTCCAAACAAGCGTTTTCAGCCCGAGTGGAGCACATTTTGACCGTTTTTTTAAAAACATCATTGTACATTGAAATTTCTGCTTGCGTATGCTTTAGAAGCAAGAATTAAGAGGACTACATTCATTATTTCAGCTGAAAAATGCTTAGTTTTTGATCTATAGTCAACATTAATGAAATGTCCCCAACAGCGTTTTCAGCCCGAGTGGAGCACATTTTGACTGTTTTTTTAAAAACATCATTGTACATTGAAATTTCTGCTTGCGTATGCTTTAGAAGCAAGAATTAAGAGGACTACATTCATTATTTCAGCTGAAAAATGCTTAGTTTATGAATTATAGTCAACATTAATGAAATGTTCCAAACAAGCGTTTTCAGCCCGAGTGGAGCACATTTTGACCGTTTTTTTAAAAACATCATTGTACATTGAAATTTCTGTTTGCGTATGCTTTAGAAGCAAGAATTAAGAGGACTACATTCATTATTTCAGCTGAAAAATGCTTAGTTTATGATTTATAGTCAACATTAATGTAATGTCCCAAACAAGCGTTTTCAGCCCGAGTGGAGCACATTTTGACTGTTTTTTTAAAAACATCATTGTACATTGAAATTTCTGCTTGCGTATGCTTTAGAAGCAAGAATTAAGAGGACTACATTCATTATTTCAGCTGAAAAATGCTTAGTTTTTGATTTATAGTCAACATTAATGAAATGTCCCCAACAGCGTTTTCAGCCCGAGTGGAGCACATTTTGACTGTTTTTTTAAAAACATCATTGTACATTGAAATTTCTGCTTGCGTATGCTTTAGAAGCAAGAATTAAGAGGACTACATTCATTATTTCAGCTGAAAAATGCTTAGTTTATGATTTATAGTCAACATTAATGAAATGTTCCAAACAAGCGTTTTCAGCCCGAGTGGAGCACATTTTGACCGTTTTTTTAAAAACATCATTGTACATTGAAATTTCTGCTTGCGTATGCTTTAGAAGCAAGAATTAAGAGGACTACATTCATTATTTCAGCTGAAAAATGCTTAGTTTTTGATTTATAGTCAACATTAATGAAATGTCCCCAACAGCGTTTTCAGCCCGAGTGGAGCACATTTTGACTGTTTTTTTAAAAACATCATTGTACATTGAAATTTCTGCTTGCGTATGCTTTAGAAGCAAGAATTAAGAGGACTACATTCATTATTTCAGCTGAAAAATGCTTAGTTTATGAATTATAGTCAACATTAATGAAATGTTCCAAACAAGCGTTTTCAGCCCGAGTGGAGCACATTTTGACCGTTTTTTTAAAAACATCATTGTACATTGAAATTTCTGTTTGCGTATGCTTTAGAAGCAAGAATTAAGAGGACTACATTCATTATTTCAGCTGAAAAATGCTTAGTTTATGATTTATAGTCAACATTAATGAAATGTCCCCAACAGCGTTTTCAGCCCGAGTGGAGCACATTTTGACTGTTTTTTTAAAAACATCATTGTACATTGAAATTTCTGCTTGCGTATGCTTTAGAAGCAAGAATTAAGAAGACTACATTCATTATTTCAGCTGAAAAATGCTTAGTTTATGATTTATAGTCAACATTAATGAAATGTTCCAAACAAGCGTTTTCAGCCCGAGTGGAGCACATTTTGACTGTTTTTTTAAAAACATCATTGTACATTGAAATTTCTGCTTGCGTATGCTTTAGAAGCAAGAATTAAGAGGACTACATTCATTATTTCAGCTGAAAAATGCTTAGTTTTTGATTTATAGTCAACATTAATGAAATGTCCCCAACAGCGTTTTCAGCCCGAGTGGAGCACATTTTGACTGTTTTTTTAAAAACATCATTGTACATTGAAATTTCTGCTTGCGTATGCTTTAGAAGCAAGAATTAAGAGGACTACATTCATTATTTCAGCTGAAAAATGCTTAGTTTTTGATTTATAGTCAACATTAATGAAATGTCCCCAACAGCGTTTTCAGCCCGAGTGGAGCACATTTTGACTGTTTTTTTTAAAAACATCAATGTACATTGAAATTTCTGCTTGCGTATGCTTTAGAAGCAAGAATTAAGAGGACTACATTCATTATTTCAGCTGAAAAATGCTTAGTTTATGAATTATAGTCAACATTAATGAAATGTTCCAAACAAGCGTTTTCAGCCCGAGTGGAGCACATTTTGACCGTTTTTTTAAAAACATCATTGTACATTGAAATTTCTGTTTGCGTATGCTTTAGAAGCAAGAATTAAGAGGACTACATTCATTATTTCAGCTGAAAAATGCTTAGTTTATGATTTATAGTCAACATTAATGTAATGTCCCAAACAAGCGTTTTCAGCCCGAGTGGAGCACATTTTGACTGTTTTTTTAAAAACATCATTGTACATTGAAATTTCTGCTTGCGTATGCTTTAGAAGCAAGAATTAAGAGGACTACATTCATTATTTCGGCTGAAAAATGCTTAGTTTATGATTTATAGTCAACATTAATGAAATGTCCCCAACAGCGTTTTCAGCCCGAGTGGAGCACATTTTGACTGTTTTTTTAAAAACATCATTGTACATTGAAATTTCTGCTTGCGTATGCTTTAGAAGCAAGAATTAAGAGGACTACATTCATTATTTCAGCTGAAAAATGCTTAGTTTATGAATTATAGTCAACATTAATGAAATGTTCCAAACAAGCGTTTTCAGCCCGAGTGAAGCACATTTTGACCGTTTTTTTAAAAACATCATTGTACATTGAAATTTCTGTTTGCGTATGCTTTAGAAGCAAGAATTAAGAGGACTACATTCATTATTTCAGCTGAAAAATGCTTAGTTTTTGATTTATAGTCAACATTAATGAAATGTCCCCAACAGCGTTTTCAGCCCGAGTGGAGCACATTTTGACTGTTTTTTTAAAAACATCATTGTACATTGAAATTTCTGCTTGCGTATGCTTTAGAAGCAAGAATTAAGAGGACTACATTCATTATTTCAGCTGAAAAATGCTTAGTTTATGATTTATAGTCAACATTAATGAAATGTTCCAAACAAGCGTTTTCAGCCCGAGTGGAGCACATTTTGACCGTTTTTTTAAAAACATCATTGTACATTGAAATTTCTGCTTGCGTATGCTTTAGAAGCAAGAATTAAGAGGACTACATTCATTATTTCAGCTGAAAAATGCTTAGTTTTTGATCTATAGTCAACATTAATGAAATGTCCCCAACAGCGTTTTCAGCCCGAGTGGAGCACATTTTGACTGTTTTTTTAAAAACATCATTGTACATTGAAATTTCTGCTTGCGTATGCTTTAGAAGCAAGAATTAAGAGGACTACATTCATTATTTCAGCTGAAAAATGCTTAGTTTATGAATTATAGTCAACATTAATGAAATGTTCCAAACAAGCGTTTTCAGCCCGAGTGGAGCACATTTTGACCGTTTTTTTAAAAACATCATTGTACATTGAAATTTCTGTTTGCGTATGCTTTAGAAGCAAGAATTAAGAGGACTACATTCATTATTTCAGCTGAAAAATGCTTAGTTTATGATTTATAGTCAACATTAATGTAATGTCCCAAACAAGCGTTTTCAGCCCGAGTGGAGCACATTTTGACTGTTTTTTTAAAAACATCATTGTACATTGAAATTTCTGCTTGCGTATGCTTTAGAAGCAAGAATTAAGAGGACTACATTCATTATTTCAGCTGAAAAATGCTTAGTTTTTGATTTATAGTCAACATTAGTGAAATGTCCCAAACAAGCGTTTTCAGCCCGAGTGGAGCACATTTTGACCGTTTTTTTAAAAACATCATTGTACATTGAAATTTCTGTTTGCGTATGCTTTAGAAGCAAGAATTAAGAGGACTACATTCATTATTTCAGCTGAAAAATGCTTAGTTTATGATTTATAGTCAACATTAATGTAATGTCCCAAACAAGCGTTTTCAGCCCGAGTGGAGCACATTTTGACTGTTTTTTTAAAAACATCATTGTACATTGAAATTTCTGCTTGCGTATGCTTTAGAAGCAAGAATTAAGAGGACTACATTCATTATTTCAGCTGAAAAATGCTTAGTTTATGATTTATAGTCAACATTAATGAAATGTCCCCAACAGCGTTTTCAGCCCGAGTGGAGCACATTTTGACTGTTTTTTTTTAAAAACATCATTGTACATTGAAATTTCTGCTTGCGTATGCTTTAGAAGCAAGAATTAAGAGGACTACATTCATTATTTCAGCTGAAAATGCTTAGTTTATGATTTATAGTCAACATTAATGTAATGTCCCAAACAAGCGTTTTCAGCCCGAGTGGAGCACATTTTGACCGTTTTTTTAAAAACATCATTGTACATTGAAATTTCTGTTTGCGTATGCTTTAGAAGCAAGAATTAAGAGGACTACATTCATTATTTCAGCTGAAAAATGCTTAGTTTATGATTTATAGTCAACATTAATGTAATGTCCCAAACAAGCGTTTTCAGCCCGAGTGGAGCACATTTTGACTGTTTTTTTAAAAACATCATTGTACATTGAAATTTCTGCTTGCGTATGCTTTAGAAGCAAGAATTAAGAGGACTACATTCATTATTTCGGCTGAAAAATGCTTAGTTTATGATTTATAGTCAACATTAATGAAATGTCCCCAACAGCGTTTTCAGCCCGAGTGGAGCACATTTTGACTGTTTTTTTAAAAACATCATTGTACATTGAAATTTCTGCTTGCGTATGCTTTAGAAGCAAGAATTAAGAGGACTACATTCATTATTTCAGCTGAAAAATGCTTAGTTTTTGATTTATAGTCAACATTAATGTAATGTCCCAAACAAGCGTTTTCAGCCCGAGTGGAGCACATTTTGACTGTTTTTTTAAAAACATCATTGTACATTGAAATTTCTGCTTGCGTATGCTTTAGAAGCAAGAATTAAGAGGACTACATTCATTATTTCAGCTGAAAAATGCTTAGTTTATGATTTATAGTCAACATTAGTGAAATGTCCCAAACAAGCGTTTTCAGCCCGAGTGGAGCACATTTTGACCGTTTTTTTAAAAACATCATTGTACATTGAAATTTCTGTTTGCGTATGCTTTAGAAGCAAGAATTAAGAGGACTACATTCATTATTTCAGCTGAAAAATGCTTAGTTTATGATTTATAGTCAACATTAATGTAATGTCCCAAACAAGCGTTTTCAGCCCGAGTGGAGCACATTTTGACTGTTTTTTTAAAAACATCATTGTACATTGAAATTTCTGCTTGCGTATGCTTTAGATGCAAGAATTAAGAGGACTACATTCATTATTTCAGCTGAAAAATGCTTAGTTTATGATTTATAGTCAACATTAGTGAAATGTCCCAAACAAGCGTTTTCAGCCCGAGTGGAGCACATTTTGACCGTTTTTTTAAAAACATCATTGTACATTGAAATTTCTGTTTGCGTATGCTTTAGAAGCAAGAATTAAGAGGACTACATTCATTATTTCAGCTGAAAAATGCTTAGTTTATGATTTATAGTCAACATTAATGTAATGTCCCAAACAAGCGTTTTCAGCCCGAGTGGAGCACATTTTGACTGTTTTTTTAAAAACATCATTGTACATTGAAATTTCTGCTTGCGTATGCTTTAGAAGCAAGAATTAAGAGGACTACATTCATTATTTCAGCTGAAAAATGCTTAGTTTATGATTTATAGTCAACATTAATGAAATGTCCCCAACAGCGTTTTCAGCCCGAGTGGAGCACATTTTGACTGTTTTTTTTAAAAACATCATTGTACATTGAAATTTCTGCTTGCGTATGCTTTAGAAGCAAGAATTAAGAGGACTACATTCATTATTTCAGCTGAAAATGCTTAGTTTATGATTTATAGTCAACATTAATGTAATGTCCCAAACAAGCGTTTTCAGCCCGAGTGGAGCACATTTTGACCGTTTTTTTAAAAACATCATTGTACATTGAAATTTCTGTTTGCGTATGCTTTAGAAGCAAGAATTAAGAGGACTACATTCATTATTTCAGCTGAAAAATGCTTAGTTTATGATTTATAGTCAACATTAGTGAAATGTCCCAAACAAGCGTTTTCAGCCCGAGTGGAGCACATTTTGACCGTTTTTTTAAAAACATCATTGTACATTGAAATTTCTGTTTGCGTATGCTTTAGAAGCAAGAATTAAGAGGACTACATTCATTATTTCAGCTGAAAAATGCTTAGTTTATGATTTATAGTCAACATTAATGTATGTCCCAAACAAGCGTTTTCAGCCCGAGTGGAGCACATTTTGACCGTTTTTTTAAAAACATCATTGTACAATGAAATTTCTGTTTGCGTATGCTTTAGAAGCAAGAATTAAGAGGACTACATTCATTATTTTAGCTGAAAAATGCTTAGTTTATGATTTATAGTCAACATTAATGTAATGTCCCAAACAAGCGTTTTCAGCCCGAGTGGAGCACATTTTGACTGTTTTTTTAAAAACATCATTGTACATTGAAATTTCTGCTTGCGTATGCTTTAGAAGCAAGAATTAAGAGGACTACATTCATTATTTCGGCTGAAAAATGCTTAGTTTATGATTTATAGTCAACATTAATGAAATGTCCCCAACAGCGTTTTCAGCCCGAGTGGAGCACATTTTGACTGTTTTTTTAAAAACATCATTGTACATTGAAATTTCTGCTTGCGTATGCTTTAGAAGCAAGAATTAAGAGGACTACATTCATTATTTCAGCTGAAAAATGCTTAGTTTTTGATTTATAGTCAACATTAATGAAACGTCCCCAACAGCGTTGTCAGCCCGAGTGGAGCACATTTTGACTGTTTTTTTTAAAAACATCATTGTACATTGAAATTTCTGCTTGCGTATGCTTTAGAAGCAAGAATTAAGAGGACTACATTCATTATTTCAGCTGAAAAATGCTTAGTTTATGATTTATAGTCAACATTAGTGAAATGTCCCAAACAAGCGTTTTCAGCCCGAGTGGAGCACATTTTGACCGTTTTTTTAAAAACATCATTGTACATTGAAATTTCTGTTTGCGTATGCTTTAGAAGCAAGAATTAAGAGGACTACATTCATTATTTCAGCTGAAAAATGCTTAGTTTATGATTTATAGTCAACATTAATGTAATGTCCCAAACAAGCGTTTTCAGCCCGAGTGGAGCACATTTTGACTGTTTTTTTAAAAACATCATTGTACATTGAAATTTCTGCTTGCGTATGCTTTAGATGCAAGAATTAAGAGGACTACATTCATTATTTCAGCTGAAAAATGCTTAGTTTATGATTTATAGTCAACATTAGTGAAATGTCCCAAACAAGCGTTTTCAGCCCGAGTGGAGCACATTTTGACTGTTTTTTTAAAAACATCATTGTACATTGAAATTTCTGCTTGCGTATGCTTTAGAAGCAAGAATTAAGAGGACTACATTCATTATTTCAGCTGAAAAATGCTTAGTTTTTGATTTATAGTCAACATTAATGTAATGTCCCAAACAAGCGTTTTCAGCCCGAGTGGAGCACATTTTGACTGTTTTTTTAAAAACATCATTGTACATTGAAATTTATGCTTGCGTATGCTTTAGAAGCAAGAATTAAGAGGACTACATTCATTATTTCAGCTGAAAAATGCTTAGTTTATGATTTATAGTCAACATTAGTGAAATGTCCCAAACAAGCGTTTTCAGCCCGAGTGGAGCACATTTTGACCGTTTTTTTAAAAACATCATTGTACATTGAAATTTCTGTTTGCGTATGCTTTAGAAGCAAGAATTAAGAGGACTACATTCATTATTTCAGCTGAAAAATGCTTAGTTTATGATTTATAGTCAACATTAATGTAATGTCCCAAACAAGCGTTTTCAGCCCGAGTGGAGCACATTTTGACTGTTTTTTTAAAAACATCATTGTACATTGAAATTTCTGCTTGCGTATGCTTTAGATGCAAGAATTAAGAGGACTACATTCATTATTTCAGCTGAAAAATGCTTAGTTTATGATTTATAGTCAACATTAGTGAAATGTCCCAAACAAGCGTTTTCAGCCCGAGTGGAGCACATTTTGACCGTTTTTTTAAAAACATCATTGTACATTGAAATTTCTGTTTGCGTATGCTTTAGAAGCAAGAATTAAGAGGACTACATTCATTATTTCAGCTGAAAAATGCTTAGTTTATGATTTATAGTCAACATTAATGTAATGTCCCAAACAAGCGTTTTCAGCCCGAGTGGAGCACATTTTGACTGTTTTTTTAAAAACATCATTGTACATTGAAATTTCTGCTTGCGTATGCTTTAGAAGCAAGAATTAAGAGGACTACATTCATTATTTCAGCTGAAAAATGCTTAGTTTATGATTTATAGTCAACATTAATGAAATGTCCCCAACAGCGTTTTCAGCCCGAGTGGAGCACATTTTGACTGTTTTTTTTAAAAACATCATTGTACATTGAAATTTCTGCTTGCGTATGCTTTAGAAGCAAGAATTAAGAGGACTACATTCATTATTTCAGCTGAAAATGCTTAGTTTATGATTTATAGTCAACATTAATGTAATGTCCCAAACAAGCGTTTTCAGCCCGAGTGGAGCACATTTTGACCGTTTTTTTAAAAACATCATTGTACATTGAAATTTCTGTTTGCGTATGCTTTAGAAGCAAGAATTAAGAGGACTACATTCATTATTTCAGCTGAAAAATGCTTAGTTTATGATTTATAGTCAACATTAGTGAAATGTCCCAAACAAGCGTTTTCAGCCCGAGTGGAGCACATTTTGACCGTTTTTTTAAAAACATCATTGTACATTGAAATTTCTGTTTGCGTATGCTTTAGAAGCAAGAATTAAGAGGACTACATTCATTATTTCAGCTGAAAAATGCTTAGTTTATGATTTATAGTCAACATTAATGTATGTCCCAAACAAGCGTTTTCAGCCCGAGTGGAGCACATTTTGACCGTTTTTTTAAAAACATCATTGTACAATGAAATTTCTGTTTGCGTATGCTTTAGAAGCAAGAATTAAGAGGACTACATTCATTATTTTAGCTGAAAAATGCTTAGTTTATGATTTATAGTCAACATTAATGTAATGTCCCAAACAAGCGTTTTCAGCCCGAGTGGAGCACATTTTGACTGTTTTTTTAAAAACATCATTGTACATTGAAATTTCTGCTTGCGTATGCTTTAGAAGCAAGAATTAAGAGGACTACATTCATTATTTCGGCTGAAAAATGCTTAGTTTATGATTTATAGTCAACATTAATGAAATGTCCCCAACAGCGTTTTCAGCCCGAGTGGAGCACATTTTGACTGTTTTTTTAAAAACATCATTGTACATTGAAATTTCTGCTTGCGTATGCTTTAGAAGCAAGAATTAAGAGGACTACATTCATTATTTCAGCTGAAAAATGCTTAGTTTTTGATTTATAGTCAACATTAATGAAACGTCCCCAACAGCGTTGTCAGCCCGAGTGGAGCACATTTTGACTGTTTTTTTTAAAAACATCATTGTACATTGAAATTTCTGCTTGCGTATGCTTTAGAAGCAAGAATTAAGAGGACTACATTCATTATTTCAGCTGAAAAATGCTTAGTTTATGATTTATAGTCAACATTAGTGAAATGTCCCAAACAAGCGTTTTCAGCCCGAGTGGAGCACATTTTGACCGTTTTTTTAAAAACATCATTGTACATTGAAATTTCTGTTTGCGTATGCTTTAGAAGCAAGAATTAAGAGGACTACATTCATTATTTCAGCTGAAAAATGCTTAGTTTATGATTTATAGTCAACATTAATGTAATGTCCCAAACAAGCGTTTTCAGCCCGAGTGGAGCACATTTTGACTGTTTTTTTAAAAACATCATTGTACATTGAAATTTCTGCTTGCGTATGCTTTAGATGCAAGAATTAAGAGGACTACATTCATTATTTCAGCTGAAAAATGCTTAGTTTATGATTTATAGTCAACATTAGTGAAATGTCCCAAACAAGCGTTTTCAGCCCGAGTGGAGCACATTTTGACCGTTTTTTTAAAAACATCATTGTACATTGAAATTTCTGTTTGCGTATGCTTTAGAAGCAAGAATTAAGAGGACTACATTCATTATTTCAGCTGAAAAATGCTTAGTTTATGATTTATAGTCAACATTAATGTAATGTCCCAAACAAGCGTTTTCAGCCCGAGTGGAGCACATTTTGACTGTTTTTTTAAAAACATCATTGTACATTGAAATTTCTGCTTGCGTATGCTTTAGAAGCAAGAATTAAGAGGACTACATTCATTATTTAGGCTGAAAAATGCTTAGTTTATGATTTATAGTCAACATTAATGAAATGTCCCCAACAGCGTTTTCAGCCCGAGTGGAGCACATTTTGACTGTTTTTTTAAAAACATCATTGTACATTGAAATTTCTGCTTGCGTATGCTTTAGAAGCAAGAATTAAGAGGACTACATTCATTATTTCAGCTGAAAAATGCTTAGTTTATGAATTATAGTCAACATTAATGAAATGTTCCAAACAAGCGTTTTCAGCCCGAGTGGAGCACATTTTGACCGTTTTTTTAAAAACATCATTGTACATTGAAATTTCTGTTTGCGTATGCTTTAGAAGCAAGAATTAAGAGGACTACATTCATTATTTCGGCTGAAAAATGCTTAGTTTATGATTTATAGTCAACATTAGTGAAATGTCCCAAACAAGCGTTTTCAGCCCGAGTGGAGCACATTTTGACCGTTTTTTTAAAAACATCATTGTACATTGAAATTTCTGTTTGCGTATGCTTTAGAAGCAAGAATTAAAAATGCTTAGTTTATGATTTATAGTCAACATTAATGTAATGTCCCAAACAAGCGTTTTCAGCCCGAGTGGAGCACATTTTGACTGTTTTTTTAAAAACATCATTGTACATTGAAATTTCTGCTTGCGTATGCTTTAGAAGCAAGAATTAAGAGGACTACATTCATTATTTCGGCTGAAAAATGCTTAGTTTTTGATTTATAGTCAACATTAGTGAAATGTCCCAAACAAGCGTTTTCAGCCCGAGTGGAGCACATTTTGACCGTTTTTTTAAAAACATCATTGTACATTGAAATTTCTGTTTGCGTATGCTTTAGAAGCAAGAATTAAGAGGACTACATTCATTATTTCAGCTGAAAAATGCTTAGTTTATGATTTATAGTCAACATTAATGTAATGTCCCAAACAAGCGTTTTCAGCCCGAGTGGAGCACATTTTGACTGTTTTTTTAAAAACATCATTGTACATTGAAATTTCTGCTTGCGTATGCTTTAGAAGCAAGAATTAAGAGGACTACATTCATTATTTCGGCTGAAAAATGCTTAGTTTATGATTTATAGTCAACATTAATGAAATGTCCCCAACAGCGTTTTCAGCCCGAGTGGAGCACATTTTGACTGTTTTTTTAAAAACATCATTGTACATTGAAATTTCTGCTTGCGTATGCTTTAGAAGCAAGAATTAAGAGGACTACATTCATTATTTCAGCTGAAAAATGCTTAGTTTATGATTTATAGTCAACATTAGTGAAATGTCCCAAACAAGCGTTTTCAGCCCGAGTGGAGCACATTTTGACTGTTTTTTTAAAAACATCATTGTACATTGAAATTTCTGCTTGCGTATGCTTTAGAAGCAAGAATTAAGAGGACTACATTCATTATTTCAGCTGAAAAATGCTTAGTTTATGAATTATAGTCAACATTAATGAAATGTTCCAAACAAGCGTTTTCAGCCCGAGTGGAGCACATTTTGACCGTTTTTTTAAAAACATCATTGTACATTGAAATTTCTGTTTGCGTATGCTTTAGAAGCAAGAATTAAGAGGACTACATTCATTATTTCAGCTGAAAAATGCTTAGTTTTTGATTTATAGTCAACATTAATGAAATGTCCCCAACAGCGTTTTCAGCCCGAGTGGAGCACATTTTGACTGTTTTTTTAAAAACATCATTGTACATTGAAATTTCTGCTTGCGTATGCTTTAGAAGCAAGAATTAAGAGGACTACATTCATTATTTCAGCTGAAAAATGCTTAGTTTATGATTTATAGTCAACATTAATGAAATGTTCCAAACAAGCGTTTTCAGCCCGAGTGGAGCACATTTTGACCGTTTTTTTAAAAACATCATTGTACATTGAAATTTCTGCTTGCGTATGCTTTAGAAGCAAGAATTAAGAGGACTACATTCATTATTTCAGCTGAAAAATGCTTAGTTTTTGATTTATAGTCAACATTAATGAAATGTCCCCAACAGCGTTTTCAGCCCGAGTGGAGCACATTTTGACTGTTTTTTTAAAAACATCATTGTACATTGAAATTTCTGCTTGCGTATGCTTTAGAAGCAAGAATTAAGAGGACTACATTCATTATTTCAGCTGAAAAATGCTTAGTTTATGAATTATAGTCAACATTAATGAAATGTTCCAAACAAGCGTTTTCAGCCCGAGTGGAGCACATTTTGACCGTTTTTTTAAAAACATCATTGTACATTGAAATTTCTGTTTGCGTATGCTTTAGAAGCAAGAATTAAGAGGACTACATTCATTATTTCAGCTGAAAAATGCTTAGTTTATGATTTATAGTCAACATTAATGAAATGTCCCCAACAGCGTTTTCAGCCCGAGTGGAGCACATTTTGACTGTTTTTTTAAAAACATCATTGTACATTGAAATTTCTGCTTGCGTATGCTTTAGAAGCAAGAATTAAGAGGACTACATTCATTATTTCAGCTGAAAAATGCTTAGTTTATGATTTATAGTCAACATTAATGAAATGTTCCAAACAAGCGTTTTCAGCCCGAGTGGAGCACATTTTGACCGTTTTTTTAAAAACATCATTGTACATTGAAATTTCTGCTTGCGTATGCTTTAGAAGCAAGAATTAAGAGGACTACATTCATTATTTCAGCTGAAAAATGCTTAGTTTTTGATTTATAGTCAACATTAATGAAATGTCCCCAACAGCGTTTTCAGCCCGAGTGGAGCACATTTTGACTGTTTTTTTAAAAACATCATTGTACATTGAAATTTCTGCTTGCGTATGCTTTAGAAGCAAGAATTAAGAGGACTACATTCATTATTTCAGCTGAAAAATGCTTAGTTTATGAATTATAGTCAACATTAATGAAATGTTCCAAACAAGCGTTTTCAGCCCGAGTGGAGCACATTTTGACCGTTTTTTTAAAAACATCATTGTACATTGAAATTTCTGTTTGCGTATGCTTTAGAAGCAAGAATTAAGAGGACTACATTCATTATTTCAGCTGAAAAATGCTTAGTTTATGATTTATAGTCAACATTAATGAAATGTCCCCAACAGCGTTTTCAGCCCGAGTGGAGCACATTTTGACTGTTTTTTTAAAAACATCATTGTACATTGAAATTTCTGCTTGCGTATGCTTTAGAAGCAAGAATTAAGAAGACTACATTCATTATTTCAGCTGAAAAATGCTTAGTTTATGATTTATAGTCAACATTAATGAAATGTTCCAAACAAGCGTTTTCAGCCCGAGTGGAGCACATTTTGACTGTTTTTTTAAAAACATCATTGTACATTGAAATTTCTGCTTGCGTATGCTTTAGAAGCAAGAATTAAGAGGACTACATTCATTATTTCAGCTGAAAAATGCTTAGTTTTTGATTTATAGTCAACATTAATGAAATGTCCCCAACAGCGTTTTCAGCCCGAGTGGAGCACATTTTGACTGTTTTTTTAAAAACATCATTGTACATTGAAATTTCTGCTTGCGTATGCTTTAGAAGCAAGAATTAAGAGGACTACATTCATTATTTCAGCTGAAAAATGCTTAGTTTTTGATTTATAGTCAACATTAATGAAATGTCCCCAACAGCGTTTTCAGCCCGAGTGGAGCACATTTTGACTGTTTTTTTTAAAAACATCATTGTACATTGAAATTTCTGCTTGCGTATGCTTTAGAAGCAAGAATTAAGAGGACTACATTCATTATTTCAGCTGAAAAATGCTTAGTTTATGAATTATAGTCAACATTAATGAAATGTTCCAAACAAGCGTTTTCAGCCCGAGTGGAGCACATTTTGACCGTTTTTTTAAAAACATCATTGTACATTGAAATTTCTGTTTGCGTATGCTTTAGAAGCAAGAATTAAGAGGACTACATTCATTATTTCAGCTGAAAAATGCTTAGTTTATGATTTATAGTCAACATTAATGTAATGTCCCAAACAAGCGTTTTCAGCCCGAGTGGAGCACATTTTGACTGTTTTTTTAAAAACATCATTGTACATTGAAATTTCTGCTTGCGTATGCTTTAGAAGCAAGAATTAAGAGGACTACATTCATTATTTCAGCTGAAAAATGCTTAGTTTATGATTTATAGTCAACATTAATGAAATGTTCCAAACAAGCGTTTTCAGCCCGAGTGGAGCACATTTTGACTGTTTTTTTAAAAACATCATTGTACATTGAAATTTCTGCTTGCGTATGCTTTAGAAGCAAGAATTAAGAGGACTACATTCATTATTTCGGCTGAAAAATGCTTAGTTTTTGATTTATAGTCAACATTAGTGAAATGTCCCAAACAAGCGTTTTCAGCCCGAGTGGAGCACATTTTGACCGTTTTTTTAAAAACATCATTGTACATTGAAATTTCTGTTTGCGTATGCTTTAGAAGCAAGAATTAAGAGGACTACATTCATTATTTCAGCTGAAAAATGCTTAGTTTATGATTTATAGTCAACATTAATGTAATGTCCCAAACAAGCGTTTTCAGCCCGAGTGGAGCACATTTTGACTGTTTTTTTAAAAACATCATTGTACATTGAAATTTCTGCTTGCGTATGCTTTAGAAGCAAGAATTAAGAGGACTACATTCATTATTTCGGCTGAAAAATGCTTAGTTTATGATTTATAGTCAACATTAATGAAATGTCCCCAACAGCGTTTTCAGCCCGAGTGGAGCACATTTTGACTGTTTTTTTAAAAACATCATTGTACATTGAAATTTCTGCTTGCGTATGCTTTAGAAGCAAGAATTAAGAGGACTACATTCATTATTTCAGCTGAAAAATGCTTAGTTTATGATTTATAGTCAACATTAGTGAAATGTCCCAAACAAGCGTTTTCAGCCCGAGTGGAGCACATTTTGACTGTTTTTTTAAAAACATCATTGTACATTGAAATTTCTGCTTGCGTATGCTTTAGAAGCAAGAATTAAGAGGACTACATTCATTATTTCAGCTGAAAAATGCTTAGTTTATGAATTATAGTCAACATTAATGAAATGTTCCAAACAAGCGTTTTCAGCCCGAGTGGAGCACATTTTGACCGTTTTTTTAAAAACATCATTGTACATTGAAATTTCTGTTTGCGTATGCTTTAGAAGCAAGAATTAAGAGGACTACATTCATTATTTCAGCTGAAAAATGCTTAGTTTTTGATTTATAGTCAACATTAATGAAATGTCCCCAACAGCGTTTTCAGCCCGAGTGGAGCACATTTTGACTGTTTTTTTAAAAACATCATTGTACATTGAAATTTCTGCTTGCGTATGCTTTAGAAGCAAGAATTAAGAGGACTACATTCATTATTTCAGCTGAAAAATGCTTAGTTTATGATTTATAGTCAACATTAATGAAATGTTCCAAACAAGCGTTTTCAGCCCGAGTGGAGCACATTTTGACCGTTTTTTTAAAAACATCATTGTACATTGAAATTTCTGCTTGCGTATGCTTTAGAAGCAAGAATTAAGAGGACTACATTCATTATTTCAGCTGAAAAATGCTTAGTTTTTGATTTATAGTCAACATTAATGAAATGTCCCCAACAGCGTTTTCAGCCCGAGTGGAGCACATTTTGACTGTTTTTTTAAAAACATCATTGTACATTGAAATTTCTGCTTGCGTATGCTTTAGAAGCAAGAATTAAGAGGACTACATTCATTATTTCAGCTGAAAAATGCTTAGTTTATGAATTATAGTCAACATTAATGAAATGTTCCAAACAAGCGTTTTCAGCCCGAGTGGAGCACATTTTGACCGTTTTTTTAAAAACATCATTGTACATTGAAATTTCTGTTTGCGTATGCTTTAGAAGCAAGAATTAAGAGGACTACATTCATTATTTCAGCTGAAAAATGCTTAGTTTATGATTTATAGTCAACATTAATGAAATGTCCCCAACAGCGTTTTCAGCCCGAGTGGAGCACATTTTGACTGTTTTTTTAAAAACATCATTGTACATTGAAATTTCTGCTTGCGTATGCTTTAGAAGCAAGAATTAAGAAGACTACATTCATTATTTCAGCTGAAAAATGCTTAGTTTATGATTTATAGTCAACATTAATGAAATGTTCCAAACAAGCGTTTTCAGCCCGAGTGGAGCACATTTTGACTGTTTTTTTAAAAACATCATTGTACATTGAAATTTCTGCTTGCGTATGCTTTAGAAGCAAGAATTAAGAGGACTACATTCATTATTTCAGCTGAAAAATGCTTAGTTTTTGATTTATAGTCAACATTAATGAAATGTCCCCAACAGCGTTTTCAGCCCGAGTGGAGCACATTTTGACTGTTTTTTTAAAAACATCATTGTACATTGAAATTTCTGCTTGCGTATGCTTTAGAAGCAAGAATTAAGAGGACTACATTCATTATTTCAGCTGAAAAATGCTTAGTTTTTGATTTATAGTCAACATTAATGAAATGTCCCCAACAGCGTTTTCAGCCCGAGTGGAGCACATTTTGACTGTTTTTTTTAAAAACATCATTGTACATTGAAATTTCTGCTTGCGTATGCTTTAGAAGCAAGAATTAAGAGGACTACATTCATTATTTCAGCTGAAAAATGCTTAGTTTATGAATTATAGTCAACATTAATGAAATGTTCCAAACAAGCGTTTTCAGCCCGAGTGGAGCACATTTTGACCGTTTTTTTAAAAACATCATTGTACATTGAAATTTCTGTTTGCGTATGCTTTAGAAGCAAGAATTAAGAGGACTACATTCATTATTTCAGCTGAAAAATGCTTAGTTTATGATTTATAGTCAACATTAATGTAATGTCCCAAACAAGCGTTTTCAGCCCGAGTGGAGCACATTTTGACTGTTTTTTTAAAAACATCATTGTACATTGAAATTTCTGCTTGCGTATGCTTTAGAAGCAAGAATTAAGAGGACTACATTCATTATTTCGGCTGAAAAATGCTTAGTTTATGATTTATAGTCAACATTAATGAAATGTCCCCAACAGCGTTTTCAGCCCGAGTGGAGCACATTTTGACTGTTTTTTTAAAAACATCATTGTACATTGAAATTTCTGCTTGCGTATGCTTTAGAAGCAAGAATTAAGAGGACTACATTCATTATTTCAGCTGAAAAATGCTTAGTTTATGAATTATAGTCAACATTAATGAAATGTTCCAAACAAGCGTTTTCAGCCCGAGTGAAGCACATTTTGACCGTTTTTTTAAAAACATCATTGTACATTGAAATTTCTGTTTGCGTATGCTTTAGAAGCAAGAATTAAGAGGACTACATTCATTATTTCAGCTGAAAAATGCTTAGTTTTTGATTTATAGTCAACATTAATGAAATGTCCCCAACAGCGTTTTCAGCCCGAGTGGAGCACATTTTGACTGTTTTTTTAAAAACATCATTGTACATTGAAATTTCTGCTTGCGTATGCTTTAGAAGCAAGAATTAAGAGGACTACATTCATTATTTCAGCTGAAAAATGCTTAGTTTATGATTTATAGTCAACATTAATGAAATGTTCCAAACAAGCGTTTTCAGCCCGAGTGGAGCACATTTTGACCGTTTTTTTAAAAACATCATTGTACATTGAAATTTCTGCTTGCGTATGCTTTAGAAGCAAGAATTAAGAGGACTACATTCATTATTTCAGCTGAAAAATGCTTAGTTTTTGATCTATAGTCAACATTAATGAAATGTCCCCAACAGCGTTTTCAGCCCGAGTGGAGCACATTTTGACTGTTTTTTTAAAAACATCATTGTACATTGAAATTTCTGCTTGCGTATGCTTTAGAAGCAAGAATTAAGAGGACTACATTCATTATTTCAGCTGAAAAATGCTTAGTTTATGAATTATAGTCAACATTAATGAAATGTTCCAAACAAGCGTTTTCAGCCCGAGTGGAGCACATTTTGACCGTTTTTTTAAAAACATCATTGTACATTGAAATTTCTGTTTGCGTATGCTTTAGAAGCAAGAATTAAGAGGACTACATTCATTATTTCAGCTGAAAAATGCTTAGTTTATGATTTATAGTCAACATTAATGTAATGTCCCAAACAAGCGTTTTCAGCCCGAGTGGAGCACATTTTGACTGTTTTTTTAAAAACATCATTGTACATTGAAATTTCTGCTTGCGTATGCTTTAGAAGCAAGAATTAAGAGGACTACATTCATTATTTCAGCTGAAAAATGCTTAGTTTTTGATTTATAGTCAACATTAGTGAAATGTCCCAAACAAGCGTTTTCAGCCCGAGTGGAGCACATTTTGACCGTTTTTTTAAAAACATCATTGTACATTGAAATTTCTGTTTGCGTATGCTTTAGAAGCAAGAATTAAGAGGACTACATTCATTATTTCAGCTGAAAAATGCTTAGTTTATGATTTATAGTCAACATTAATGTAATGTCCCAAACAAGCGTTTTCAGCCCGAGTGGAGCACATTTTGACTGTTTTTTTAAAAACATCATTGTACATTGAAATTTCTGCTTGCGTATGCTTTAGAAGCAAGAATTAAGAGGACTACATTCATTATTTCAGCTGAAAAATGCTTAGTTTATGATTTATAGTCAACATTAATGAAATGTCCCCAACAGCGTTTTCAGCCCGAGTGGAGCACATTTTGACTGTTTTTTTTTAAAAACATCATTGTACATTGAAATTTCTGCTTGCGTATGCTTTAGAAGCAAGAATTAAGAGGACTACATTCATTATTTCAGCTGAAAATGCTTAGTTTATGATTTATAGTCAACATTAATGTAATGTCCCAAACAAGCGTTTTCAGCCCGAGTGGAGCACATTTTGACCGTTTTTTTAAAAACATCATTGTACATTGAAATTTCTGTTTGCGTATGCTTTAGAAGCAAGAATTAAGAGGACTACATTCATTATTTCAGCTGAAAAATGCTTAGTTTATGATTTATAGTCAACATTAATGTAATGTCCCAAACAAGCGTTTTCAGCCCGAGTGGAGCACATTTTGACTGTTTTTTTAAAAACATCATTGTACATTGAAATTTCTGCTTGCGTATGCTTTAGAAGCAAGAATTAAGAGGACTACATTCATTATTTCGGCTGAAAAATGCTTAGTTTATGATTTATAGTCAACATTAATGAAATGTCCCCAACAGCGTTTTCAGCCCGAGTGGAGCACATTTTGACTGTTTTTTTAAAAACATCATTGTACATTGAAATTTCTGCTTGCGTATGCTTTAGAAGCAAGAATTAAGAGGACTACATTCATTATTTCAGCTGAAAAATGCTTAGTTTTTGATTTATAGTCAACATTAATGTAATGTCCCAAACAAGCGTTTTCAGCCCGAGTGGAGCACATTTTGACTGTTTTTTTAAAAACATCATTGTACATTGAAATTTCTGCTTGCGTATGCTTTAGAAGCAAGAATTAAGAGGACTACATTCATTATTTCAGCTGAAAAATGCTTAGTTTATGATTTATAGTCAACATTAGTGAAATGTCCCAAACAAGCGTTTTCAGCCCGAGTGGAGCACATTTTGACCGTTTTTTTAAAAACATCATTGTACATTGAAATTTCTGTTTGCGTATGCTTTAGAAGCAAGAATTAAGAGGACTACATTCATTATTTCAGCTGAAAAATGCTTAGTTTATGATTTATAGTCAACATTAATGTAATGTCCCAAACAAGCGTTTTCAGCCCGAGTGGAGCACATTTTGACTGTTTTTTTAAAAACATCATTGTACATTGAAATTTCTGCTTGCGTATGCTTTAGATGCAAGAATTAAGAGGACTACATTCATTATTTCAGCTGAAAAATGCTTAGTTTATGATTTATAGTCAACATTAGTGAAATGTCCCAAACAAGCGTTTTCAGCCCGAGTGGAGCACATTTTGACCGTTTTTTTAAAAACATCATTGTACATTGAAATTTCTGTTTGCGTATGCTTTAGAAGCAAGAATTAAGAGGACTACATTCATTATTTCAGCTGAAAAATGCTTAGTTTATGATTTATAGTCAACATTAATGTAATGTCCCAAACAAGCGTTTTCAGCCCGAGTGGAGCACATTTTGACTGTTTTTTTAAAAACATCATTGTACATTGAAATTTCTGCTTGCGTATGCTTTAGAAGCAAGAATTAAGAGGACTACATTCATTATTTCAGCTGAAAAATGCTTAGTTTATGATTTATAGTCAACATTAATGAAATGTCCCCAACAGCGTTTTCAGCCCGAGTGGAGCACATTTTGACTGTTTTTTTTAAAAACATCATTGTACATTGAAATTTCTGCTTGCGTATGCTTTAGAAGCAAGAATTAAGAGGACTACATTCATTATTTCAGCTGAAAATGCTTAGTTTATGATTTATAGTCAACATTAATGTAATGTCCCAAACAAGCGTTTTCAGCCCGAGTGGAGCACATTTTGACCGTTTTTTTAAAAACATCATTGTACATTGAAATTTCTGTTTGCGTATGCTTTAGAAGCAAGAATTAAGAGGACTACATTCATTATTTCAGCTGAAAAATGCTTAGTTTATGATTTATAGTCAACATTAGTGAAATGTCCCAAACAAGCGTTTTCAGCCCGAGTGGAGCACATTTTGACCGTTTTTTTAAAAACATCATTGTACATTGAAATTTCTGTTTGCGTATGCTTTAGAAGCAAGAATTAAGAGGACTACATTCATTATTTCAGCTGAAAAATGCTTAGTTTATGATTTATAGTCAACATTAATGTATGTCCCAAACAAGCGTTTTCAGCCCGAGTGGAGCACATTTTGACCGTTTTTTTAAAAACATCATTGTACAATGAAATTTCTGTTTGCGTATGCTTTAGAAGCAAGAATTAAGAGGACTACATTCATTATTTTAGCTGAAAAATGCTTAGTTTATGATTTATAGTCAACATTAATGTAATGTCCCAAACAAGCGTTTTCAGCCCGAGTGGAGCACATTTTGACTGTTTTTTTAAAAACATCATTGTACATTGAAATTTCTGCTTGCGTATGCTTTAGAAGCAAGAATTAAGAGGACTACATTCATTATTTCGGCTGAAAAATGCTTAGTTTATGATTTATAGTCAACATTAATGAAATGTCCCCAACAGCGTTTTCAGCCCGAGTGGAGCACATTTTGACTGTTTTTTTAAAAACATCATTGTACATTGAAATTTCTGCTTGCGTATGCTTTAGAAGCAAGAATTAAGAGGACTACATTCATTATTTCAGCTGAAAAATGCTTAGTTTTTGATTTATAGTCAACATTAATGAAACGTCCCCAACAGCGTTGTCAGCCCGAGTGGAGCACATTTTGACTGTTTTTTTTAAAAACATCATTGTACATTGAAATTTCTGCTTGCGTATGCTTTAGAAGCAAGAATTAAGAGGACTACATTCATTATTTCAGCTGAAAAATGCTTAGTTTATGATTTATAGTCAACATTAGTGAAATGTCCCAAACAAGCGTTTTCAGCCCGAGTGGAGCACATTTTGACCGTTTTTTTAAAAACATCATTGTACATTGAAATTTCTGTTTGCGTATGCTTTAGAAGCAAGAATTAAGAGGACTACATTCATTATTTCAGCTGAAAAATGCTTAGTTTATGATTTATAGTCAACATTAATGTAATGTCCCAAACAAGCGTTTTCAGCCCGAGTGGAGCACATTTTGACTGTTTTTTTAAAAACATCATTGTACATTGAAATTTCTGCTTGCGTATGCTTTAGATGCAAGAATTAAGAGGACTACATTCATTATTTCAGCTGAAAAATGCTTAGTTTATGATTTATAGTCAACATTAGTGAAATGTCCCAAACAAGCGTTTTCAGCCCGAGTGGAGCACATTTTGACCGTTTTTTTAAAAACATCATTGTACATTGAAATTTCTGTTTGCGTATGCTTTAGAAGCAAGAATTAAGAGGACTACATTCATTATTTCAGCTGAAAAATGCTTAGTTTATGATTTATAGTCAACATTAATGTAATGTCCCAAACAAGCGTTTTCAGCCCGAGTGGAGCACATTTTGACTGTTTTTTTAAAAACATCATTGTACATTGAAATTTCTGCTTGCGTATGCTTTAGAAGCAAGAATTAAGAGGACTACATTCATTATTTAGGCTGAAAAATGCTTAGTTTATGATTTATAGTCAACATTAATGAAATGTCCCCAACAGCGTTTTCAGCCCGAGTGGAGCACATTTTGACTGTTTTTTTAAAAACATCATTGTACATTGAAATTTCTGCTTGCGTATGCTTTAGAAGCAAGAATTAAGAGGACTACATTCATTATTTCAGCTGAAAAATGCTTAGTTTATGAATTATAGTCAACATTAATGAAATGTTCCAAACAAGCGTTTTCAGCCCGAGTGGAGCACATTTTGACCGTTTTTTTAAAAACATCATTGTACATTGAAATTTCTGTTTGCGTATGCTTTAGAAGCAAGAATTAAGAGGACTACATTCATTATTTCGGCTGAAAAATGCTTAGTTTATGATTTATAGTCAACATTAGTGAAATGTCCCAAACAAGCGTTTTCAGCCCGAGTGGAGCACATTTTGACCGTTTTTTTAAAAACATCATTGTACATTGAAATTTCTGTTTGCGTATGCTTTAGAAGCAAGAATTAAAAATGCTTAGTTTATGATTTATAGTCAACATTAATGTAATGTCCCAAACAAGCGTTTTCAGCCCGAGTGGAGCACATTTTGACTGTTTTTTTAAAAACATCATTGTACATTGAAATTTCTGCTTGCGTATGCTTTAGAAGCAAGAATTAAGAGGACTACATTCATTATTTCGGCTGAAAAATGCTTAGTTTTTGATTTATAGTCAACATTAGTGAAATGTCCCAAACAAGCGTTTTCAGCCCGAGTGGAGCACATTTTGACCGTTTTTTTAAAAACATCATTGTACATTGAAATTTCTGTTTGCGTATGCTTTAGAAGCAAGAATTAAGAGGACTACATTCATTATTTCAGCTGAAAAATGCTTAGTTTATGATTTATAGTCAACATTAATGTAATGTCCCAAACAAGCGTTTTCAGCCCGAGTGGAGCACATTTTGACTGTTTTTTTAAAAACATCATTGTACATTGAAATTTCTGCTTGCGTATGCTTTAGAAGCAAGAATTAAGAGGACTACATTCATTATTTCGGCTGAAAAATGCTTAGTTTATGATTTATAGTCAACATTAATGAAATGTCCCCAACAGCGTTTTCAGCCCGAGTGGAGCACATTTTGACTGTTTTTTTAAAAACATCATTGTACATTGAAATTTCTGCTTGCGTATGCTTTAGAAGCAAGAATTAAGAGGACTACATTCATTATTTCAGCTGAAAAATGCTTAGTTTATGATTTATAGTCAACATTAGTGAAATGTCCCAAACAAGCGTTTTCAGCCCGAGTGGAGCACATTTTGACTGTTTTTTTAAAAACATCATTGTACATTGAAATTTCTGCTTGCGTATGCTTTAGAAGCAAGAATTAAGAGGACTACATTCATTATTTCAGCTGAAAAATGCTTAGTTTATGAATTATAGTCAACATTAATGAAATGTTCCAAACAAGCGTTTTCAGCCCGAGTGGAGCACATTTTGACCGTTTTTTTAAAAACATCATTGTACATTGAAATTTCTGTTTGCGTATGCTTTAGAAGCAAGAATTAAGAGGACTACATTCATTATTTCAGCTGAAAAATGCTTAGTTTTTGATTTATAGTCAACATTAATGAAATGTCCCCAACAGCGTTTTCAGCCCGAGTGGAGCACATTTTGACTGTTTTTTTAAAAACATCATTGTACATTGAAATTTCTGCTTGCGTATGCTTTAGAAGCAAGAATTAAGAGGACTACATTCATTATTTCAGCTGAAAAATGCTTAGTTTATGATTTATAGTCAACATTAATGAAATGTTCCAAACAAGCGTTTTCAGCCCGAGTGGAGCACATTTTGACCGTTTTTTTAAAAACATCATTGTACATTGAAATTTCTGCTTGCGTATGCTTTAGAAGCAAGAATTAAGAGGACTACATTCATTATTTCAGCTGAAAAATGCTTAGTTTTTGATTTATAGTCAACATTAATGAAATGTCCCCAACAGCGTTTTCAGCCCGAGTGGAGCACATTTTGACTGTTTTTTTAAAAACATCATTGTACATTGAAATTTCTGCTTGCGTATGCTTTAGAAGCAAGAATTAAGAGGACTACATTCATTATTTCAGCTGAAAAATGCTTAGTTTATGAATTATAGTCAACATTAATGAAATGTTCCAAACAAGCGTTTTCAGCCCGAGTGGAGCACATTTTGACCGTTTTTTTAAAAACATCATTGTACATTGAAATTTCTGTTTGCGTATGCTTTAGAAGCAAGAATTAAGAGGACTACATTCATTATTTCAGCTGAAAAATGCTTAGTTTATGATTTATAGTCAACATTAATGAAATGTCCCCAACAGCGTTTTCAGCCCGAGTGGAGCACATTTTGACTGTTTTTTTAAAAACATCATTGTACATTGAAATTTCTGCTTGCGTATGCTTTAGAAGCAAGAATTAAGAGGACTACATTCATTATTTCAGCTGAAAAATGCTTAGTTTATGATTTATAGTCAACATTAATGAAATGTTCCAAACAAGCGTTTTCAGCCCGAGTGGAGCACATTTTGACCGTTTTTTTAAAAACATCATTGTACATTGAAATTTCTGCTTGCGTATGCTTTAGAAGCAAGAATTAAGAGGACTACATTCATTATTTCAGCTGAAAAATGCTTAGTTTTTGATTTATAGTCAACATTAATGAAATGTCCCCAACAGCGTTTTCAGCCCGAGTGGAGCACATTTTGACTGTTTTTTTAAAAACATCATTGTACATTGAAATTTCTGCTTGCGTATGCTTTAGAAGCAAGAATTAAGAGGACTACATTCATTATTTCAGCTGAAAAATGCTTAGTTTATGAATTATAGTCAACATTAATGAAATGTTCCAAACAAGCGTTTTCAGCCCGAGTGGAGCACATTTTGACCGTTTTTTTAAAAACATCATTGTACATTGAAATTTCTGTTTGCGTATGCTTTAGAAGCAAGAATTAAGAGGACTACATTCATTATTTCAGCTGAAAAATGCTTAGTTTATGATTTATAGTCAACATTAATGAAATGTCCCCAACAGCGTTTTCAGCCCGAGTGGAGCACATTTTGACTGTTTTTTTAAAAACATCATTGTACATTGAAATTTCTGCTTGCGTATGCTTTAGAAGCAAGAATTAAGAGGACTACATTCATTATTTCAGCTGAAAAATGCTTAGTTTATGATTTATAGTCAACATTAATGAAATGTTCCAAACAAGCGTTTTCAGCCCGAGTGGAGCACATTTTGACTGTTTTTTTAAAAACATCATTGTACATTGAAATTTCTGCTTGCGTATGCTTTAGAAGCAAGAATTAAGAGGACTACATTCATTATTTCAGCTGAAAAATGCTTAGTTTATGATTTATAGTCAACATTAATGAAATGTCCCCAACAGCGTTTTCAGCCCGAGTGGAGCACATTTTGACTGTTTTTTTAAAAACATCATTGTACATTGAAATTTCTGCTTGCGTATGCTTTAGAAGCAAGAATTAAGAGGACTACATTCATTATTTCAGCTGAAAAATGCTTAGTTTATGATTTATAGTCAACATTAATGAAATGTCCCCAACAGCGTTTTCAGCCCGAGTGGAGCACATTTTGACTGTTTTTTTTAAAAACATCATTGTACATTGAAATTTCTGCTTGCGTATGCTTTAGAAGCAAGAATTAAGAGGACTACATTCATTATTTCAGCTGAAAATGCTTAGTTTATGATTTATAGTCAACATTAATGTAATGTCCCAAACAAGCGTTTTCAGCCCGAGTGGAGCACATTTTGACCGTTTTTTTAAAAACATCATTGTACATTGAAATTTCTGTTTGCGTATGCTTTAGAAGCAAGAATTAAGAGGACTACATTCATTATTTCAGCTGAAAAATGCTTAGTTTATGATTTATAGTCAACATTAGTGAAATGTCCCAAACAAGCGTTTTCAGCCCGAGTGGAGCACATTTTGACCGTTTTTTTAAAAACATCATTGTACATTGAAATTTCTGTTTGCGTATGCTTTAGAAGCAAGAATTAAGAGGACTACATTCATTATTTCAGCTGAAAAATGCTTAGTTTATGATTTATAGTCAACATTAATGTATGTCCCAAACAAGCGTTTTCAGCCCGAGTGGAGCACATTTTGACCGTTTTTTTAAAAACATCATTGTACAATGAAATTTCTGTTTGCGTATGCTTTAGAAGCAAGAATTAAGAGGACTACATTCATTATTTTAGCTGAAAAATGCTTAGTTTATGATTTATAGTCAACATTAATGTAATGTCCCAAACAAGCGTTTTCAGCCCGAGTGGAGCACATTTTGACTGTTTTTTTAAAAACATCATTGTACATTGAAATTTCTGCTTGCGTATGCTTTAGAAGCAAGAATTAAGAGGACTACATTCATTATTTCGGCTGAAAAATGCTTAGTTTATGATTTATAGTCAACATTAATGAAATGTCCCCAACAGCGTTTTCAGCCCGAGTGGAGCACATTTTGACTGTTTTTTTAAAAACATCATTGTACATTGAAATTTCTGCTTGCGTATGCTTTAGAAGCAAGAATTAAGAGGACTACATTCATTATTTCAGCTGAAAAATGCTTAGTTTTTGATTTATAGTCAACATTAATGAAACGTCCCCAACAGCGTTGTCAGCCCGAGTGGAGCACATTTTGACTGTTTTTTTTAAAAACATCATTGTACATTGAAATTTCTGCTTGCGTATGCTTTAGAAGCAAGAATTAAGAGGACTACATTCATTATTTCAGCTGAAAAATGCTTAGTTTATGATTTATAGTCAACATTAGTGAAATGTCCCAAACAAGCGTTTTCAGCCCGAGTGGAGCACATTTTGACCGTTTTTTTAAAAACATCATTGTACATTGAAATTTCTGTTTGCGTATGCTTTAGAAGCAAGAATTAAGAGGACTACATTCATTATTTCAGCTGAAAAATGCTTAGTTTATGATTTATAGTCAACATTAATGTAATGTCCCAAACAAGCGTTTTCAGCCCGAGTGGAGCACATTTTGACTGTTTTTTTAAAAACATCATTGTACATTGAAATTTCTGCTTGCGTATGCTTTAGATGCAAGAATTAAGAGGACTACATTCATTATTTCAGCTGAAAAATGCTTAGTTTATGATTTATAGTCAACATTAGTGAAATGTCCCAAACAAGCGTTTTCAGCCCGAGTGGAGCACATTTTGACCGTTTTTTTAAAAACATCATTGTACATTGAAATTTCTGTTTGCGTATGCTTTAGAAGCAAGAATTAAGAGGACTACATTCATTATTTCAGCTGAAAAATGCTTAGTTTATGATTTATAGTCAACATTAATGTAATGTCCCAAACAAGCGTTTTCAGCCCGAGTGGAGCACATTTTGACTGTTTTTTTAAAAACATCATTGTACATTGAAATTTCTGCTTGCGTATGCTTTAGAAGCAAGAATTAAGAGGACTACATTCATTATTTAGGCTGAAAAATGCTTAGTTTATGATTTATAGTCAACATTAATGAAATGTCCCCAACAGCGTTTTCAGCCCGAGTGGAGCACATTTTGACTGTTTTTTTAAAAACATCATTGTACATTGAAATTTCTGCTTGCGTATGCTTTAGAAGCAAGAATTAAGAGGACTACATTCATTATTTCAGCTGAAAAATGCTTAGTTTATGAATTATAGTCAACATTAATGAAATGTTCCAAACAAGCGTTTTCAGCCCGAGTGGAGCACATTTTGACCGTTTTTTTAAAAACATCATTGTACATTGAAATTTCTGTTTGCGTATGCTTTAGAAGCAAGAATTAAGAGGACTACATTCATTATTTCGGCTGAAAAATGCTTAGTTTATGATTTATAGTCAACATTAGTGAAATGTCCCAAACAAGCGTTTTCAGCCCGAGTGGAGCACATTTTGACTGTTTTTTTAAAAACATCATTGTACATTGAAATTTCTGTTTGCGTATGCTTTAGAAGCAAGAATTAAAAATGCTTAGTTTATGATTTATAGTCAACATTAATGTAATGTCCCAAACAAGCGTTTTCAGCCCGAGTGGAGCACATTTTGACTGTTTTTTTAAAAACATCATTGTACATTGAAATTTCTGCTTGCGTATGCTTTAGAAGCAAGAATTAAGAGGACTACATTCATTATTTCGGCTGAAAAATGCTTAGTTTTTGATTTATAGTCAACATTAGTGAAATGTCCCAAACAAGCGTTTTCAGCCCGAGTGGAGCACATTTTGACTGTTTTTTTAAAAACATCATTGTACATTGAAATTTCTGCTTGCGTATGCTTTAGAAGCAAGAATTAAGAGGACTACATTCATTATTTCAGCTGAAAAATGCTTAGTTTATGATTTATAGTCAACATTAATGAAATGTTCCAAACAAGCGTTTTCAGCCCGAGTGGAGCACATTTTGACTGTTTTTTTAAAAACATCATTGTACATTGAAATTTCTGCTTGCGTATGCTTTAGAAGCAAGAATTAAGAGGACTACATTCATTATTTCAGCTGAAAAATGCTTAGTTTATGATTTATAGTCAACATTAATGAAATGTCCCCAACAGCGTTTTCAGCCCGAGTGGAGCACATTTTGACTGTTTTTTTAAAAACATCATTGTACATTGAAATTTCTGCTTGCGTATGCTTTAGAAGCAAGAATTAAGAGGACTACATTCATTATTTCAGCTGAAAAATGCTTAGTTTATGATTTATAGTCAACATTAATGAAATGTCCCCAACAGCGTTTTCAGCCCGAGTGGAGCACATTTTGACTGTTTTTTTTAAAAACATCATTGTACATTGAAATTTCTGCTTGCGTATGCTTTAGAAGCAAGAATTAAGAGGACTACATTCATTATTTCAGCTGAAAATGCTTAGTTTATGATTTATAGTCAACATTAATGTAATGTCCCAAACAAGCGTTTTCAGCCCGAGTGGAGCACATTTTGACCGTTTTTTTAAAAACATCATTGTACATTGAAATTTCTGTTTGCGTATGCTTTAGAAGCAAGAATTAAGAGGACTACATTCATTATTTCAGCTGAAAAATGCTTAGTTTATGATTTATAGTCAACATTAGTGAAATGTCCCAAACAAGCGTTTTCAGCCCGAGTGGAGCACATTTTGACCGTTTTTTTAAAAACATCATTGTACATTGAAATTTCTGTTTGCGTATGCTTTAGAAGCAAGAATTAAGAGGACTACATTCATTATTTCAGCTGAAAAATGCTTAGTTTATGATTTATAGTCAACATTAATGTATGTCCCAAACAAGCGTTTTCAGCCCGAGTGGAGCACATTTTGACCGTTTTTTTAAAAACATCATTGTACAATGAAATTTCTGTTTGCGTATGCTTTAGAAGCAAGAATTAAGAGGACTACATTCATTATTTTAGCTGAAAAATGCTTAGTTTATGATTTATAGTCAACATTAATGTAATGTCCCAAACAAGCGTTTTCAGCCCGAGTGGAGCACATTTTGACTGTTTTTTTAAAAACATCATTGTACATTGAAATTTCTGCTTGCGTATGCTTTAGAAGCAAGAATTAAGAGGACTACATTCATTATTTCAGCTGAAAAATGCTTAGTTTATGAATTATAGTCAACATTAATGAAATGTTCCAAACAAGCGTTTTCAGCCCGAGTGGAGCACATTTTGACCGTTTTTTTAAAAACATCATTGTACATTGAAATTTCTGTTTGCGTATGCTTTAGAAGCAAGAATTAAGAGGACTACATTCATTATTTCAGCTGAAAAATGCTTAGTTTATGATTTATAGTCAACATTAATGAAATGTCCCCAACAGCGTTTTCAGCCCGAGTGGAGCACATTTTGACTGTTTTTTTAAAAACATCATTGTACATTGAAATTTCTGCTTGCGTATGCTTTAGAAGCAAGAATTAAGAAGACTACATTCATTATTTCAGCTGAAAAATGCTTAGTTTATGATTTATAGTCAACATTAATGAAATGTTCCAAACAAGCGTTTTCAGCCCGAGTGGAGCACATTTTGACTGTTTTTTTAAAAACATCATTGTACATTGAAATTTCTGCTTGCGTATGCTTTAGAAGCAAGAATTAAGAGGACTACATTCATTATTTCAGCTGAAAAATGCTTAGTTTTTGATTTATAGTCAACATTAATGAAATGTCCCCAACAGCGTTTTCAGCCCGAGTGGAGCACATTTTGACTGTTTTTTTAAAAACATCATTGTACATTGAAATTTCTGCTTGCGTATGCTTTAGAAGCAAGAATTAAGAGGACTACATTCATTATTTCAGCTGAAAAATGCTTAGTTTTTGATTTATAGTCAACATTAATGAAATGTCCCCAACAGCGTTTTCAGCCCGAGTGGAGCACATTTTGACTGTTTTTTTTAAAAACATCATTGTACATTGAAATTTCTGCTTGCGTATGCTTTAGAAGCAAGAATTAAGAGGACTACATTCATTATTTCAGCTGAAAAATGCTTAGTTTATGAATTATAGTCAACATTAATGAAATGTTCCAAACAAGCGTTTTCAGCCCGAGTGGAGCACATTTTGACCGTTTTTTTAAAAACATCATTGTACATTGAAATTTCTGTTTGCGTATGCTTTAGAAGCAAGAATTAAGAGGACTACATTCATTATTTCAGCTGAAAAATGCTTAGTTTATGATTTATAGTCAACATTAATGTAATGTCCCAAACAAGCGTTTTCAGCCCGAGTGGAGCACATTTTGACTGTTTTTTTAAAAACATCATTGTACATTGAAATTTCTGCTTGCGTATGCTTTAGAAGCAAGAATTAAGAGGACTACATTCATTATTTCGGCTGAAAAATGCTTAGTTTATGATTTATAGTCAACATTAATGAAATGTCCCCAACAGCGTTTTCAGCCCGAGTGGAGCACATTTTGACTGTTTTTTTAAAAACATCATTGTACATTGAAATTTCTGCTTGCGTATGCTTTAGAAGCAAGAATTAAGAGGACTACATTCATTATTTCAGCTGAAAAATGCTTAGTTTATGAATTATAGTCAACATTAATGAAATGTTCCAAACAAGCGTTTTCAGCCCGAGTGAAGCACATTTTGACCGTTTTTTTAAAAACATCATTGTACATTGAAATTTCTGTTTGCGTATGCTTTAGAAGCAAGAATTAAGAGGACTACATTCATTATTTCAGCTGAAAAATGCTTAGTTTTTGATTTATAGTCAACATTAATGAAATGTCCCCAACAGCGTTTTCAGCCCGAGTGGAGCACATTTTGACTGTTTTTTTAAAAACATCATTGTACATTGAAATTTCTGCTTGCGTATGCTTTAGAAGCAAGAATTAAGAGGACTACATTCATTATTTCAGCTGAAAAATGCTTAGTTTATGATTTATAGTCAACATTAATGAAATGTTCCAAACAAGCGTTTTCAGCCCGAGTGGAGCACATTTTGACCGTTTTTTTAAAAACATCATTGTACATTGAAATTTCTGCTTGCGTATGCTTTAGAAGCAAGAATTAAGAGGACTACATTCATTATTTCAGCTGAAAAATGCTTAGTTTTTGATCTATAGTCAACATTAATGAAATGTCCCCAACAGCGTTTTCAGCCCGAGTGGAGCACATTTTGACTGTTTTTTTAAAAACATCATTGTACATTGAAATTTCTGCTTGCGTATGCTTTAGAAGCAAGAATTAAGAGGACTACATTCATTATTTCAGCTGAAAAATGCTTAGTTTATGAATTATAGTCAACATTAATGAAATGTTCCAAACAAGCGTTTTCAGCCCGAGTGGAGCACATTTTGACCGTTTTTTTAAAAACATCATTGTACATTGAAATTTCTGTTTGCGTATGCTTTAGAAGCAAGAATTAAGAGGACTACATTCATTATTTCAGCTGAAAAATGCTTAGTTTATGATTTATAGTCAACATTAATGTAATGTCCCAAACAAGCGTTTTCAGCCCGAGTGGAGCACATTTTGACTGTTTTTTTAAAAACATCATTGTACATTGAAATTTCTGCTTGCGTATGCTTTAGAAGCAAGAATTAAGAGGACTACATTCATTATTTCAGCTGAAAAATGCTTAGTTTTTGATTTATAGTCAACATTAGTGAAATGTCCCAAACAAGCGTTTTCAGCCCGAGTGGAGCACATTTTGACCGTTTTTTTAAAAACATCATTGTACATTGAAATTTCTGTTTGCGTATGCTTTAGAAGCAAGAATTAAGAGGACTACATTCATTATTTCAGCTGAAAAATGCTTAGTTTATGATTTATAGTCAACATTAATGTAATGTCCCAAACAAGCGTTTTCAGCCCGAGTGGAGCACATTTTGACTGTTTTTTTAAAAACATCATTGTACATTGAAATTTCTGCTTGCGTATGCTTTAGAAGCAAGAATTAAGAGGACTACATTCATTATTTCAGCTGAAAAATGCTTAGTTTATGATTTATAGTCAACATTAATGAAATGTCCCCAACAGCGTTTTCAGCCCGAGTGGAGCACATTTTGACTGTTTTTTTTTAAAAACATCATTGTACATTGAAATTTCTGCTTGCGTATGCTTTAGAAGCAAGAATTAAGAGGACTACATTCATTATTTCAGCTGAAAATGCTTAGTTTATGATTTATAGTCAACATTAATGTAATGTCCCAAACAAGCGTTTTCAGCCCGAGTGGAGCACATTTTGACCGTTTTTTTAAAAACATCATTGTACATTGAAATTTCTGTTTGCGTATGCTTTAGAAGCAAGAATTAAGAGGACTACATTCATTATTTCAGCTGAAAAATGCTTAGTTTATGATTTATAGTCAACATTAATGTAATGTCCCAAACAAGCGTTTTCAGCCCGAGTGGAGCACATTTTGACTGTTTTTTTAAAAACATCATTGTACATTGAAATTTCTGCTTGCGTATGCTTTAGAAGCAAGAATTAAGAGGACTACATTCATTATTTCGGCTGAAAAATGCTTAGTTTATGATTTATAGTCAACATTAATGAAATGTCCCCAACAGCGTTTTCAGCCCGAGTGGAGCACATTTTGACTGTTTTTTTAAAAACATCATTGTACATTGAAATTTCTGCTTGCGTATGCTTTAGAAGCAAGAATTAAGAGGACTACATTCATTATTTCAGCTGAAAAATGCTTAGTTTTTGATTTATAGTCAACATTAATGTAATGTCCCAAACAAGCGTTTTCAGCCCGAGTGGAGCACATTTTGACTGTTTTTTTAAAAACATCATTGTACATTGAAATTTCTGCTTGCGTATGCTTTAGAAGCAAGAATTAAGAGGACTACATTCATTATTTCAGCTGAAAAATGCTTAGTTTATGATTTATAGTCAACATTAGTGAAATGTCCCAAACAAGCGTTTTCAGCCCGAGTGGAGCACATTTTGACCGTTTTTTTAAAAACATCATTGTACATTGAAATTTCTGTTTGCGTATGCTTTAGAAGCAAGAATTAAGAGGACTACATTCATTATTTCAGCTGAAAAATGCTTAGTTTATGATTTATAGTCAACATTAATGTAATGTCCCAAACAAGCGTTTTCAGCCCGAGTGGAGCACATTTTGACTGTTTTTTTAAAAACATCATTGTACATTGAAATTTCTGCTTGCGTATGCTTTAGATGCAAGAATTAAGAGGACTACATTCATTATTTCAGCTGAAAAATGCTTAGTTTATGATTTATAGTCAACATTAGTGAAATGTCCCAAACAAGCGTTTTCAGCCCGAGTGGAGCACATTTTGACCGTTTTTTTAAAAACATCATTGTACATTGAAATTTCTGTTTGCGTATGCTTTAGAAGCAAGAATTAAGAGGACTACATTCATTATTTCAGCTGAAAAATGCTTAGTTTATGATTTATAGTCAACATTAATGTAATGTCCCAAACAAGCGTTTTCAGCCCGAGTGGAGCACATTTTGACTGTTTTTTTAAAAACATCATTGTACATTGAAATTTCTGCTTGCGTATGCTTTAGAAGCAAGAATTAAGAGGACTACATTCATTATTTCAGCTGAAAAATGCTTAGTTTATGATTTATAGTCAACATTAATGAAATGTCCCCAACAGCGTTTTCAGCCCGAGTGGAGCACATTTTGACTGTTTTTTTTAAAAACATCATTGTACATTGAAATTTCTGCTTGCGTATGCTTTAGAAGCAAGAATTAAGAGGACTACATTCATTATTTCAGCTGAAAATGCTTAGTTTATGATTTATAGTCAACATTAATGTAATGTCCCAAACAAGCGTTTTCAGCCCGAGTGGAGCACATTTTGACCGTTTTTTTAAAAACATCATTGTACATTGAAATTTCTGTTTGCGTATGCTTTAGAAGCAAGAATTAAGAGGACTACATTCATTATTTCAGCTGAAAAATGCTTAGTTTATGATTTATAGTCAACATTAGTGAAATGTCCCAAACAAGCGTTTTCAGCCCGAGTGGAGCACATTTTGACCGTTTTTTTAAAAACATCATTGTACATTGAAATTTCTGTTTGCGTATGCTTTAGAAGCAAGAATTAAGAGGACTACATTCATTATTTCAGCTGAAAAATGCTTAGTTTATGATTTATAGTCAACATTAATGTATGTCCCAAACAAGCGTTTTCAGCCCGAGTGGAGCACATTTTGACCGTTTTTTTAAAAACATCATTGTACAATGAAATTTCTGTTTGCGTATGCTTTAGAAGCAAGAATTAAGAGGACTACATTCATTATTTTAGCTGAAAAATGCTTAGTTTATGATTTATAGTCAACATTAATGTAATGTCCCAAACAAGCGTTTTCAGCCCGAGTGGAGCACATTTTGACTGTTTTTTTAAAAACATCATTGTACATTGAAATTTCTGCTTGCGTATGCTTTAGAAGCAAGAATTAAGAGGACTACATTCATTATTTCGGCTGAAAAATGCTTAGTTTATGATTTATAGTCAACATTAATGAAATGTCCCCAACAGCGTTTTCAGCCCGAGTGGAGCACATTTTGACTGTTTTTTTAAAAACATCATTGTACATTGAAATTTCTGCTTGCGTATGCTTTAGAAGCAAGAATTAAGAGGACTACATTCATTATTTCAGCTGAAAAATGCTTAGTTTTTGATTTATAGTCAACATTAATGAAACGTCCCCAACAGCGTTGTCAGCCCGAGTGGAGCACATTTTGACTGTTTTTTTTAAAAACATCATTGTACATTGAAATTTCTGCTTGCGTATGCTTTAGAAGCAAGAATTAAGAGGACTACATTCATTATTTCAGCTGAAAAATGCTTAGTTTATGATTTATAGTCAACATTAGTGAAATGTCCCAAACAAGCGTTTTCAGCCCGAGTGGAGCACATTTTGACCGTTTTTTTAAAAACATCATTGTACATTGAAATTTCTGTTTGCGTATGCTTTAGAAGCAAGAATTAAGAGGACTACATTCATTATTTCAGCTGAAAAATGCTTAGTTTATGATTTATAGTCAACATTAATGTAATGTCCCAAACAAGCGTTTTCAGCCCGAGTGGAGCACATTTTGACTGTTTTTTTAAAAACATCATTGTACATTGAAATTTCTGCTTGCGTATGCTTTAGATGCAAGAATTAAGAGGACTACATTCATTATTTCAGCTGAAAAATGCTTAGTTTATGATTTATAGTCAACATTAGTGAAATGTCCCAAACAAGCGTTTTCAGCCCGAGTGGAGCACATTTTGACCGTTTTTTTAAAAACATCATTGTACATTGAAATTTCTGTTTGCGTATGCTTTAGAAGCAAGAATTAAGAGGACTACATTCATTATTTCAGCTGAAAAATGCTTAGTTTATGATTTATAGTCAACATTAATGTAATGTCCCAAACAAGCGTTTTCAGCCCGAGTGGAGCACATTTTGACTGTTTTTTTAAAAACATCATTGTACATTGAAATTTCTGCTTGCGTATGCTTTAGAAGCAAGAATTAAGAGGACTACATTCATTATTTAGGCTGAAAAATGCTTAGTTTATGATTTATAGTCAACATTAATGAAATGTCCCCAACAGCGTTTTCAGCCCGAGTGGAGCACATTTTGACTGTTTTTTTAAAAACATCATTGTACATTGAAATTTCTGCTTGCGTATGCTTTAGAAGCAAGAATTAAGAGGACTACATTCATTATTTCAGCTGAAAAATGCTTAGTTTATGAATTATAGTCAACATTAATGAAATGTTCCAAACAAGCGTTTTCAGCCCGAGTGGAGCACATTTTGACCGTTTTTTTAAAAACATCATTGTACATTGAAATTTCTGTTTGCGTATGCTTTAGAAGCAAGAATTAAGAGGACTACATTCATTATTTCGGCTGAAAAATGCTTAGTTTATGATTTATAGTCAACATTAGTGAAATGTTCCAAACAAGCGTTTTCAGCCCGAGTGGAGCACATTTTGACCGTTTTTTTAAAAACATCATTGTACATTGAAATTTCTGTTTGCGTATACTTTAGAAGCAAGAATTAAAAATGCTTAGTTTATGATTTATAGTCAACATTAATGTAATGTCCCAAACAAGCGTTTTCAGCCCGAGTGGAGCACATTTTGACTGTTTTTTTAAAAACATCATTGTACATTGAAATTTCTGCTTGCGTATGCTTTAGAAGCAAGAATTAAGAGGACTACATTCATTATTTCGGCTGAAAAATGCTTAGTTTTTGATTTATAGTCAACATTAGTGAAATGTCCCAAACAAGCGTTTTCAGCCCGAGTGGAGCACATTTTGACCGTTTTTTTAAAAACATCATTGTACATTGAAATTTCTGTTTGCGTATGCTTTAGAAGCAAGAATTAAGAGGACTACATTCATTATTTCAGCTGAAAAATGCTTAGTTTATGATTTATAGTCAACATTAATGTAATGTCCCAAACAAGCGTTTTCAGCCCGAGTGGAGCACATTTTGACTGTTTTTTTAAAAACATCATTGTACATTGAAATTTCTGCTTGCGTATGCTTTAGAAGCAAGAATTAAGAGGACTACATTCATTATTTCGGCTGAAAAATGCTTAGTTTATGATTTATAGTCAACATTAATGAAATGTCCCCAACAGCGTTTTCAGCCCGAGTGGAGCACATTTTGACTGTTTTTTTAAAAACATCATTGTACATTGAAATTTCTGCTTGCGTATGCTTTAGAAGCAAGAATTAAGAGGACTACATTCATTATTTCAGCTGAAAAATGCTTAGTTTATGATTTATAGTCAACATTAGTGAAATGTCCCAAACAAGCGTTTTCAGCCCGAGTGGAGCACATTTTGACTGTTTTTTTAAAAACATCATTGTACATTGAAATTTCTGCTTGCGTATGCTTTAGAAGCAAGAATTAAGAGGACTACATTCATTATTTCAGCTGAAAAATGCTTAGTTTATGAATTATAGTCAACATTAATGAAATGTTCCAAACAAGCGTTTTCAGCCCGAGTGGAGCACATTTTGACCGTTTTTTTAAAAACATCATTGTACATTGAAATTTCTGTTTGCGTATGCTTTAGAAGCAAGAATTAAGAGGACTACATTCATTATTTCAGCTGAAAAATGCTTAGTTTTTGATTTATAGTCAACATTAATGAAATGTCCCCAACAGCGTTTTCAGCCCGAGTGGAGCACATTTTGACTGTTTTTTTAAAAACATCATTGTACATTGAAATTTCTGCTTGCGTATGCTTTAGAAGCAAGAATTAAGAGGACTACATTCATTATTTCAGCTGAAAAATGCTTAGTTTATGATTTATAGTCAACATTAATGAAATGTTCCAAACAAGCGTTTTCAGCCCGAGTGGAGCACATTTTGACCGTTTTTTTAAAAACATCATTGTACATTGAAATTTCTGCTTGCGTATGCTTTAGAAGCAAGAATTAAGAGGACTACATTCATTATTTCAGCTGAAAAATGCTTAGTTTTTGATTTATAGTCAACATTAATGAAATGTCCCCAACAGCGTTTTCAGCCCGAGTGGAGCACATTTTGACTGTTTTTTTAAAAACATCATTGTACATTGAAATTTCTGCTTGCGTATGCTTTAGAAGCAAGAATTAAGAGGACTACATTCATTATTTCAGCTGAAAAATGCTTAGTTTATGAATTATAGTCAACATTAATGAAATGTTCCAAACAAGCGTTTTCAGCCCGAGTGGAGCACATTTTGACCGTTTTTTTAAAAACATCATTGTACATTGAAATTTCTGTTTGCGTATGCTTTAGAAGCAAGAATTAAGAGGACTACATTCATTATTTCAGCTGAAAAATGCTTAGTTTATGATTTATAGTCAACATTAATGAAATGTCCCCAACAGCGTTTTCAGCCCGAGTGGAGCACATTTTGACTGTTTTTTTAAAAACATCATTGTACATTGAAATTTCTGCTTGCGTATGCTTTAGAAGCAAGAATTAAGAGGACTACATTCATTATTTCAGCTGAAAAATGCTTAGTTTATGATTTATAGTCAACATTAATGAAATGTTCCAAACAAGCGTTTTCAGCCCGAGTGGAGCACATTTTGACCGTTTTTTTAAAAACATCATTGTACATTGAAATTTCTGCTTGCGTATGCTTTAGAAGCAAGAATTAAGAGGACTACATTCATTATTTCAGCTGAAAAATGCTTAGTTTTTGATTTATAGTCAACATTAATGAAATGTCCCCAACAGCGTTTTCAGCCCGAGTGGAGCACATTTTGACTGTTTTTTTAAAAACATCATTGTACATTGAAATTTCTGCTTGCGTATGCTTTAGAAGCAAGAATTAAGAGGACTACATTCATTATTTCAGCTGAAAAATGCTTAGTTTATGAATTATAGTCAACATTAATGAAATGTTCCAAACAAGCGTTTTCAGCCCGAGTGGAGCACATTTTGACCGTTTTTTTAAAAACATCATTGTACATTGAAATTTCTGTTTGCGTATGCTTTAGAAGCAAGAATTAAGAGGACTACATTCATTATTTCAGCTGAAAAATGCTTAGTTTATGATTTATAGTCAACATTAATGAAATGTCCCCAACAGCGTTTTCAGCCCGAGTGGAGCACATTTTGACTGTTTTTTTAAAAACATCATTGTACATTGAAATTTCTGCTTGCGTATGCTTTAGAAGCAAGAATTAAGAGGACTACATTCATTATTTCAGCTGAAAAATGCTTAGTTTATGATTTATAGTCAACATTAATGAAATGTTCCAAACAAGCGTTTTCAGCCCGAGTGGAGCACATTTTGACTGTTTTTTTAAAAACATCATTGTACATTGAAATTTCTGCTTGCGTATGCTTTAGAAGCAAGAATTAAGAGGACTACATTCATTATTTCAGCTGAAAAATGCTTAGTTTATGATTTATAGTCAACATTAATGAAATGTCCCCAACAGCGTTTTCAGCCCGAGTGGAGCACATTTTGACTGTTTTTTTAAAAACATCATTGTACATTGAAATTTCTGCTTGCGTATGCTTTAGAAGCAAGAATTAAGAGGACTACATTCATTATTTCAGCTGAAAAATGCTTAGTTTATGATTTATAGTCAACATTAATGAAATGTCCCCAACAGCGTTTTCAGCCCGAGTGGAGCACATTTTGACTGTTTTTTTTAAAAACATCATTGTACATTGAAATTTCTGCTTGCGTATGCTTTAGAAGCAAGAATTAAGAGGACTACATTCATTATTTCAGCTGAAAATGCTTAGTTTATGATTTATAGTCAACATTAATGTAATGTCCCAAACAAGCGTTTTCAGCCCGAGTGGAGCACATTTTGACCGTTTTTTTAAAAACATCATTGTACATTGAAATTTCTGTTTGCGTATGCTTTAGAAGCAAGAATTAAGAGGACTACATTCATTATTTCAGCTGAAAAATGCTTAGTTTATGATTTATAGTCAACATTAGTGAAATGTCCCAAACAAGCGTTTTCAGCCCGAGTGGAGCACATTTTGACCGTTTTTTTAAAAACATCATTGTACATTGAAATTTCTGTTTGCGTATGCTTTAGAAGCAAGAATTAAGAGGACTACATTCATTATTTCAGCTGAAAAATGCTTAGTTTATGATTTATAGTCAACATTAATGTATGTCCCAAACAAGCGTTTTCAGCCCGAGTGGAGCACATTTTGACCGTTTTTTTAAAAACATCATTGTACAATGAAATTTCTGTTTGCGTATGCTTTAGAAGCAAGAATTAAGAGGACTACATTCATTATTTTAGCTGAAAAATGCTTAGTTTATGATTTATAGTCAACATTAATGTAATGTCCCAAACAAGCGTTTTCAGCCCGAGTGGAGCACATTTTGACTGTTTTTTTAAAAACATCATTGTACATTGAAATTTCTGCTTGCGTATGCTTTAGAAGCAAGAATTAAGAGGACTACATTCATTATTTCGGCTGAAAAATGCTTAGTTTATGATTTATAGTCAACATTAATGAAATGTCCCCAACAGCGTTTTCAGCCCGAGTGGAGCACATTTTGACTGTTTTTTTAAAAACATCATTGTACATTGAAATTTCTGCTTGCGTATGCTTTAGAAGCAAGAATTAAGAGGACTACATTCATTATTTCAGCTGAAAAATGCTTAGTTTTTGATTTATAGTCAACATTAATGAAACGTCCCCAACAGCGTTGTCAGCCCGAGTGGAGCACATTTTGACTGTTTTTTTTAAAAACATCATTGTACATTGAAATTTCTGCTTGCGTATGCTTTAGAAGCAAGAATTAAGAGGACTACATTCATTATTTCAGCTGAAAAATGCTTAGTTTATGATTTATAGTCAACATTAGTGAAATGTCCCAAACAAGCGTTTTCAGCCCGAGTGGAGCACATTTTGACCGTTTTTTTAAAAACATCATTGTACATTGAAATTTCTGTTTGCGTATGCTTTAGAAGCAAGAATTAAGAGGACTACATTCATTATTTCAGCTGAAAAATGCTTAGTTTATGATTTATAGTCAACATTAATGTAATGTCCCAAACAAGCGTTTTCAGCCCGAGTGGAGCACATTTTGACTGTTTTTTTAAAAACATCATTGTACATTGAAATTTCTGCTTGCGTATGCTTTAGATGCAAGAATTAAGAGGACTACATTCATTATTTCAGCTGAAAAATGCTTAGTTTATGATTTATAGTCAACATTAGTGAAATGTCCCAAACAAGCGTTTTCAGCCCGAGTGGAGCACATTTTGACCGTTTTTTTAAAAACATCATTGTACATTGAAATTTCTGTTTGCGTATGCTTTAGAAGCAAGAATTAAGAGGACTACATTCATTATTTCAGCTGAAAAATGCTTAGTTTATGATTTATAGTCAACATTAATGTAATGTCCCAAACAAGCGTTTTCAGCCCGAGTGGAGCACATTTTGACTGTTTTTTTAAAAACATCATTGTACATTGAAATTTCTGCTTGCGTATGCTTTAGAAGCAAGAATTAAGAGGACTACATTCATTATTTAGGCTGAAAAATGCTTAGTTTATGATTTATAGTCAACATTAATGAAATGTCCCCAACAGCGTTTTCAGCCCGAGTGGAGCACATTTTGACTGTTTTTTTAAAAACATCATTGTACATTGAAATTTCTGCTTGCGTATGCTTTAGAAGCAAGAATTAAGAGGACTACATTCATTATTTCAGCTGAAAAATGCTTAGTTTATGAATTATAGTCAACATTAATGAAATGTTCCAAACAAGCGTTTTCAGCCCGAGTGGAGCACATTTTGACCGTTTTTTTAAAAACATCATTGTACATTGAAATTTCTGTTTGCGTATGCTTTAGAAGCAAGAATTAAGAGGACTACATTCATTATTTCGGCTGAAAAATGCTTAGTTTATGATTTATAGTCAACATTAGTGAAATGTCCCAAACAAGCGTTTTCAGCCCGAGTGGAGCACATTTTGACCGTTTTTTTAAAAACATCATTGTACATTGAAATTTCTGTTTGCGTATGCTTTAGAAGCAAGAATTAAAAATGCTTAGTTTATGATTTATAGTCAACATTAATGTAATGTCCCAAACAAGCGTTTTCAGCCCGAGTGGAGCACATTTTGACTGTTTTTTTAAAAACATCATTGTACATTGAAATTTCTGCTTGCGTATGCTTTAGAAGCAAGAATTAAGAGGACTACATTCATTATTTCGGCTGAAAAATGCTTAGTTTTTGATTTATAGTCAACATTAGTGAAATGTCCCAAACAAGCGTTTTCAGCCCGAGTGGAGCACATTTTGACTGTTTTTTTAAAAACATCATTGTACATTGAAATTTCTGCTTGCGTATGCTTTAGAAGCAAGAATTAAGAGGACTACATTCATTATTTCAGCTGAAAAATGCTTAGTTTATGATTTATAGTCAACATTAATGAAATGTTCCAAACAAGCGTTTTCAGCCCGAGTGGAGCACATTTTGACTGTTTTTTTAAAAACATCATTGTACATTGAAATTTCTGCTTGCGTATGCTTTAGAAGCAAGAATTAAGAGGACTACATTCATTATTTCAGCTGAAAAATGCTTAGTTTATGATTTATAGTCAACATTAATGAAATGTCCCCAACAGCGTTTTCAGCCCGAGTGGAGCACATTTTGACTGTTTTTTTAAAAACATCATTGTACATTGAAATTTCTGCTTGCGTATGCTTTAGAAGCAAGAATTAAGAGGACTACATTCATTATTTCAGCTGAAAAATGCTTAGTTTATGATTTATAGTCAACATTAATGAAATGTCCCCAACAGCGTTTTCAGCCCGAGTGGAGCACATTTTGACTGTTTTTTTTAAAAACATCATTGTACATTGAAATTTCTGCTTGCGTATGCTTTAGAAGCAAGAATTAAGAGGACTACATTCATTATTTCAGCTGAAAAATGCTTAGTTTTTGATTTATAGTCAACATTAATGAAATGTCCCCAACAGCGTTTTCAGCCCGAGTGGAGCACATTTTGACTGTTTTTTTTAAAAACATCATTGTACATTGAAATTTCTGCTTGCGTATGCTTTAGAAGCAAGAATTAAGAGGACTACATTCATTATTTCAGCTGAAAAATGCTTAGTTTATGAATTATAGTCAACATTAATGAAATGTTCCAAACAAGCGTTTTCAGCCCGAGTGGAGCACATTTTGACCGTTTTTTTAAAAACATCATTGTACATTGAAATTTCTGTTTGCGTATGCTTTAGAAGCAAGAATTAAGAGGACTACATTCATTATTTCAGCTGAAAAATGCTTAGTTTATGATTTATAGTCAACATTAATGTAATGTCCCAAACAAGCGTTTTCAGCCCGAGTGGAGCACATTTTGACTGTTTTTTTAAAAACATCATTGTACATTGAAATTTCTGCTTGCGTATGCTTTAGAAGCAAGAATTAAGAGGACTACATTCATTATTTAGGCTGAAAAATGCTTAGTTTATGATTTATAGTCAACATTAATGAAATGTCCCCAACAGCGTTTTCAGCCCGAGTGGAGCACATTTTGACTGTTTTTTTAAAAACATCATTGTACATTGAAATTTCTGCTTGCGTATGCTTTAGAAGCAAGAATTAAGAGGACTACATTCATTATTTCAGCTGAAAAATGCTTAGTTTATGAATTATAGTCAACATTAATGAAATGTTCCAAACAAGCGTTTTCAGCCCGAGTGGAGCACATTTTGACCGTTTTTTTAAAAACATCATTGTACATTGAAATTTCTGTTTGCGTATGCTTTAGAAGCAAGAATTAAGAGGACTACATTCATTATTTCGGCTGAAAAATGCTTAGTTTATGATTTATAGTCAACATTAGTGAAATGTCCCAAACAAGCGTTTTCAGCCCGAGTGGAGCACATTTTGACCGTTTTTTTAAAAACATCATTGTACATTGAAATTTCTGTTTGCGTATGCTTTAGAAGCAAGAATTAAAAATGCTTAGTTTATGATTTATAGTCAACATTAATGTAATGTCCCAAACAAGCGTTTTCAGCCCGAGTGGAGCACATTTTGACTGTTTTTTTAAAAACATCATTGTACATTGAAATTTCTGCTTGCGTATGCTTTAGAAGCAAGAATTAAGAGGACTACATTCATTATTTCGGCTGAAAAATGCTTAGTTTTTGATTTATAGTCAACATTAGTGAAATGTCCCAAACAAGCGTTTTCAGCCCGAGTGGAGCACATTTTGACCGTTTTTTTAAAAACATCATTGTACATTGAAATTTCTGTTTGCGTATGCTTTAGAAGCAAGAATTAAGAGGACTACATTCATTATTTCAGCTGAAAAATGCTTAGTTTATGATTTATAGTCAACATTAATGTAATGTCCCAAACAAGCGTTTTCAGCCCGAGTGGAGCACATTTTGACTGTTTTTTTAAAAACATCATTGTACATTGAAATTTCTGCTTGCGTATGCTTTAGAAGCAAGAATTAAGAGGACTACATTCATTATTTCGGCTGAAAAATGCTTAGTTTATGATTTATAGTCAACATTAATGAAATGTCCCCAACAGCGTTTTCAGCCCGAGTGGAGCACATTTTGACTGTTTTTTTAAAAACATCATTGTACATTGAAATTTCTGCTTGCGTATGCTTTAGAAGCAAGAATTAAGAGGACTACATTCATTATTTCAGCTGAAAAATGCTTAGTTTATGATTTATAGTCAACATTAGTGAAATGTCCCAAACAAGCGTTTTCAGCCCGAGTGGAGCACATTTTGACTGTTTTTTTAAAAACATCATTGTACATTGAAATTTCTGCTTGCGTATGCTTTAGAAGCAAGAATTAAGAGGACTACATTCATTATTTCAGCTGAAAAATGCTTAGTTTATGAATTATAGTCAACATTAATGAAATGTTCCAAACAAGCGTTTTCAGCCCGAGTGGAGCACATTTTGACCGTTTTTTTAAAAACATCATTGTACATTGAAATTTCTGTTTGCGTATGCTTTAGAAGCAAGAATTAAGAGGACTACATTCATTATTTCAGCTGAAAAATGCTTAGTTTTTGATTTATAGTCAACATTAATGAAATGTCCCCAACAGCGTTTTCAGCCCGAGTGGAGCACATTTTGACTGTTTTTTTAAAAACATCATTGTACATTGAAATTTCTGCTTGCGTATGCTTTAGAAGCAAGAATTAAGAGGACTACATTCATTATTTCAGCTGAAAAATGCTTAGTTTATGATTTATAGTCAACATTAATGAAATGTTCCAAACAAGCGTTTTCAGCCCGAGTGGAGCACATTTTGACCGTTTTTTTAAAAACATCATTGTACATTGAAATTTCTGCTTGCGTATGCTTTAGAAGCAAGAATTAAGAGGACTACATTCATTATTTCAGCTGAAAAATGCTTAGTTTTTGATTTATAGTCAACATTAATGAAATGTCCCCAACAGCGTTTTCAGCCCGAGTGGAGCACATTTTGACTGTTTTTTTAAAAACATCATTGTACATTGAAATTTCTGCTTGCGTATGCTTTAGAAGCAAGAATTAAGAGGACTACATTCATTATTTCAGCTGAAAAATGCTTAGTTTATGAATTATAGTCAACATTAATGAAATGTTCCAAACAAGCGTTTTCAGCCCGAGTGGAGCACATTTTGACCGTTTTTTTAAAAACATCATTGTACATTGAAATTTCTGTTTGCGTATGCTTTAGAAGCAAGAATTAAGAGGACTACATTCATTATTTCAGCTGAAAAATGCTTAGTTTATGATTTATAGTCAACATTAATGAAATGTCCCCAACAGCGTTTTCAGCCCGAGTGGAGCACATTTTGACTGTTTTTTTAAAAACATCATTGTACATTGAAATTTCTGCTTGCGTATGCTTTAGAAGCAAGAATTAAGAAGACTACATTCATTATTTCAGCTGAAAAATGCTTAGTTTATGATTTATAGTCAACATTAATGAAATGTTCCAAACAAGCGTTTTCAGCCCGAGTGGAGCACATTTTGACTGTTTTTTTAAAAACATCATTGTACATTGAAATTTCTGCTTGCGTATGCTTTAGAAGCAAGAATTAAGAGGACTACATTCATTATTTCAGCTGAAAAATGCTTAGTTTTTGATTTATAGTCAACATTAATGAAATGTCCCCAACAGCGTTTTCAGCCCGAGTGGAGCACATTTTGACTGTTTTTTTAAAAACATCATTGTACATTGAAATTTCTGCTTGCGTATGCTTTAGAAGCAAGAATTAAGAGGACTACATTCATTATTTCAGCTGAAAAATGCTTAGTTTTTGATTTATAGTCAACATTAATGAAATGTCCCCAACAGCGTTTTCAGCCCGAGTGGAGCACATTTTGACTGTTTTTTTTAAAAACATCATTGTACATTGAAATTTCTGCTTGCGTATGCTTTAGAAGCAAGAATTAAGAGGACTACATTCATTATTTCAGCTGAAAAATGCTTAGTTTATGAATTATAGTCAACATTAATGAAATGTTCCAAACAAGCGTTTTCAGCCCGAGTGGAGCACATTTTGACCGTTTTTTTAAAAACATCATTGTACATTGAAATTTCTGTTTGCGTATGCTTTAGAAGCAAGAATTAAGAGGACTACATTCATTATTTCAGCTGAAAAATGCTTAGTTTATGATTTATAGTCAACATTAATGTAATGTCCCAAACAAGCGTTTTCAGCCCGAGTGGAGCACATTTTGACTGTTTTTTTAAAAACATCATTGTACATTGAAATTTCTGCTTGCGTATGCTTTAGAAGCAAGAATTAAGAGGACTACATTCATTATTTCAGCTGAAAAATGCTTAGTTTATGATTTATAGTCAACATTAATGAAATGTTCCAAACAAGCGTTTTCAGCCCGAGTGGAGCACATTTTGACTGTTTTTTTAAAAACATCATTGTACATTGAAATTTCTGCTTGCGTATGCTTTAGAAGCAAGAATTAAGAGGACTACATTCATTATTTCGGCTGAAAAATGCTTAGTTTTTGATTTATAGTCAACATTAGTGAAATGTCCCAAACAAGCGTTTTCAGCCCGAGTGGAGCACATTTTGACCGTTTTTTTAAAAACATCATTGTACATTGAAATTTCTGTTTGCGTATGCTTTAGAAGCAAGAATTAAGAGGACTACATTCATTATTTCAGCTGAAAAATGCTTAGTTTATGATTTATAGTCAACATTAATGTAATGTCCCAAACAAGCGTTTTCAGCCCGAGTGGAGCACATTTTGACTGTTTTTTTAAAAACATCATTGTACATTGAAATTTCTGCTTGCGTATGCTTTAGAAGCAAGAATTAAGAGGACTACATTCATTATTTCGGCTGAAAAATGCTTAGTTTATGATTTATAGTCAACATTAATGAAATGTCCCCAACAGCGTTTTCAGCCCGAGTGGAGCACATTTTGACTGTTTTTTTAAAAACATCATTGTACATTGAAATTTCTGCTTGCGTATGCTTTAGAAGCAAGAATTAAGAGGACTACATTCATTATTTCAGCTGAAAAATGCTTAGTTTTTGATTTATAGTCAACATTAATGAAATGTCCCCAACAGCGTTTTCAGCCCGAGTGGAGCACATTTTGACTGTTTTTTTAAAAACATCATTGTACATTGAAATTTCTGCTTGCGTATGCTTTAGAAGCAAGAATTAAGAGGACTACATTCATTATTTCAGCTGAAAAATGCTTAGTTTATGAATTATAGTCAACATTAATGAAATGTTCCAAACAAGCGTTTTCAGCCCGAGTGGAGCACATTTTGACCGTTTTTTTAAAAACATCATTGTACATTGAAATTTCTGTTTGCGTATGCTTTAGAAGCAAGAATTAAGAGGACTACATTCATTATTTCAGCTGAAAAATGCTTAGTTTTTGATTTATAGTCAACATTAATGAAATGTCCCCAACAGCGTTTTCAGCCCGAGTGGAGCACATTTTGACTGTTTTTTTAAAAACATCATTGTACATTGAAATTTCTGCTTGCGTATGCTTTAGAAGCAAGAATTAAGAGGACTACATTCATTATTTCAGCTGAAAAATGCTTAGTTTATGATTTATAGTCAACATTAATGAAATGTTCCAAACAAGCGTTTTCAGCCCGAGTGGAGCACATTTTGACCGTTTTTTTAAAAACATCATTGTACATTGAAATTTCTGCTTGCGTATGCTTTAGAAGCAAGAATTAAGAGGACTACATTCATTATTTCAGCTGAAAAATGCTTAGTTTTTGATTTATAGTCAACATTAATGAAATGTCCCCAACAGCGTTTTCAGCCCGAGTGGAGCACATTTTGACTGTTTTTTTAAAAACATCATTGTACATTGAAATTTCTGCTTGCGTATGCTTTAGAAGCAAGAATTAAGAGGACTACATTCATTATTTCAGCTGAAAAATGCTTAGTTTATGAATTATAGTCAACATTAATGAAATGTTCCAAACAAGCGTTTTCAGCCCGAGTGGAGCACATTTTGACCGTTTTTTTAAAAACATCATTGTACATTGAAATTTCTGTTTGCGTATGCTTTAGAAGCAAGAATTAAGAGGACTACATTCATTATTTCAGCTGAAAAATGCTTAGTTTATGATTTATAGTCAACATTAATGAAATGTCCCCAACAGCGTTTTCAGCCCGAGTGGAGCACATTTTGACTGTTTTTTTAAAAACATCATTGTACATTGAAATTTCTGCTTGCGTATGCTTTAGAAGCAAGAATTAAGAAGACTACATTCATTATTTCAGCTGAAAAATGCTTAGTTTATGATTTATAGTCAACATTAATGAAATGTTCCAAACAAGCGTTTTCAGCCCGAGTGGAGCACATTTTGACTGTTTTTTTAAAAACATCATTGTACATTGAAATTTCTGCTTGCGTATGCTTTAGAAGCAAGAATTAAGAGGACTACATTCATTATTTCAGCTGAAAAATGCTTAGTTTTTGATTTATAGTCAACATTAATGAAATGTCCCCAACAGCGTTTTCAGCCCGAGTGGAGCACATTTTGACTGTTTTTTTAAAAACATCATTGTACATTGAAATTTCTGCTTGCGTATGCTTTAGAAGCAAGAATTAAGAGGACTACATTCATTATTTCAGCTGAAAAATGCTTAGTTTTTGATTTATAGTCAACATTAATGAAATGTCCCCAACAGCGTTTTCAGCCCGAGTGGAGCACATTTTGACTGTTTTTTTTTAAAAACATCATTGTACATTGAAATTTCTGCTTGCGTATGCTTTAGAAGCAAGAATTAAGAGGACTACATTCATTATTTCAGCTGAAAAATGCTTAGTTTATGAATTATAGTCAACATTAATGAAATGTTCCAAACAAGCGTTTTCAGCCCGAGTGGAGCACATTTTGACCGTTTTTTTAAAAACATCATTGTACATTGAAATTTCTGTTTGCGTATGCTTTAGAAGCAAGAATTAAGAGGACTACATTCATTATTTCAGCTGAAAAATGCTTAGTTTATGATTTATAGTCAACATTAATGTAATGTCCCAAACAAGCGTTTTCAGCCCGAGTGGAGCACATTTTGACTGTTTTTTTAAAAACATCATTGTACATTGAAATTTCTGCTTGCGTATGCTTTAGAAGCAAGAATTAAGAGGACTACATTCATTATTTCAGCTGAAAAATGCTTAGTTTATTATTTATAGTCAACATTAATGAAATGTTCCAAACAAGCGTTTTCAGCCCGAGTGGAGCACATTTTGACTGTTTTTTTAAAAACATCATTGTACATTGAAATTTCTGCTTGCGTATGCTTTAGAAGCAAGAATTAAGAGGACTACATTCATTATTTCGGCTGAAAAATGCTTAGTTTTTGATTTATAGTCAACATTAGTGAAATGTCCCAAACAAGCGTTTTCAGCCCGAGTGGAGCACATTTTGACCGTTTTTTTAAAAACATCATTGTACATTGAAATTTCTGTTTGCGTATGCTTTAGAAGCAAGAATTAAGAGGACTACATTCATTATTTCAGCTGAAAAATGCTTAGTTTATGATTTATAGTCAACATTAATGTAATGTCCCAAACAAGCGTTTTCAGCCCGAGTGGAGCACATTTTGACTGTTTTTTTAAAAACATCATTGTACATTGAAATTTCTGCTTGCGTATGCTTTAGAAGCAAGAATTAAGAGGACTACATTCATTATTTTGGCTGAAAAATGCTTAGTTTATGATTTATAGTCAACATTAATGAAATGTCCCCAACAGCGTTTTCAGCCCGAGTGGAGCACATTTTGACTGTTTTTTTAAAAACATCATTGTACATTGAAATTTCTGCTTGCGTATGCTTTAGAAGCAAGAATTAAGAGGACTACATTCATTATTTCAGCTGAAAAATGCTTAGTTTATGATTTATAGTCAACATTAGTGAAATGTCCCAAACAAGCGTTTTCAGCCCGAGTGGAGCACATTTTGACTGTTTTTTTAAAAACATCATTGTACATTGAAATTTCTGCTTGCGTATGCTTTAGAAGCAAGAATTAAGAGGACTACATTCATTATTTCAGCTGAAAAATGCTTAGTTTATGAATTATAGTCAACATTAATGAAATGTTCCAAACAAGCGTTTTCAGCCCGAGTGGAGCACATTTTGACCGTTTTTTTAAAAACATCATTGTACATTGAAATTTCTGTTTGCGTATGCTTTAGAAGCAAGAATTAAGAGGACTACATTCATTATTTCAGCTGAAAAATGCTTAGTTTTTGATTTATAGTCAACATTAATGAAATGTCCCCAACAGCGTTTTCAGCCCGAGTGGAGCACATTTTGACTGTTTTTTTAAAAACATCATTGTACATTGAAATTTCTGCTTGCGTATGCTTTAGAAGCAAGAATTAAGAGGACTACATTCATTATTTCAGCTGAAAAATGCTTAGTTTATGATTTATAGTCAACATTAATGAAATGTTCCAAACAAGCGTTTTCAGCCCGAGTGGAGCACATTTTGACTGTTTTTTTAAAAACATCATTGTACATTGAAATTTCTGCTTGCGTATGCTTTAGAAGCAAGAATTAAGAGGACTACATTCATTATTTCGGCTGAAAAATGCTTAGTTTTTGATTTATAGTCAACATTAGTGAAATGTCCCAAACAAGCGTTTTCAGCCCGAGTGGAGCACATTTTGACCGTTTTTTTAAAAACATCATTGTACATTGAAATTTCTGTTTGCGTATGCTTTAGAAGCAAGAATTAAGAGGACTACATTCATTATTTCAGCTGAAAAATGCTTAGTTTATGATTTATAGTCAACATTAATGTAATGTCCCAAACAAGCGTTTTCAGCCCGAGTGGAGCACATTTTGACTGTTTTTTTAAAAACATCATTGTACATTGAAATTTCTGCTTGCGTATGCTTTAGAAGCAAGAATTAAGAGGACTACATTCATTATTTCGGCTGAAAAATGCTTAGTTTATGATTTATAGTCAACATTAATGAAATGTCCCCAACAGCGTTTTCAGCCCGAGTGGAGCACATTTTGACTGTTTTTTTAAAAACATCATTGTACATTGAAATTTCTGCTTGCGTATGCTTTAGAAGCAAGAATTAAGAGGACTACATTCATTATTTCAGCTGAAAAATGCTTAGTTTATGATTTATAGTCAACATTAGTGAAATGTCCCAAACAAGCGTTTTCAGCCCGAGTGGAGCACATTTTGACTGTTTTTTTAAAAACATCATTGTACATTGAAATTTCTGCTTGCGTATGCTTTAGAAGCAAGAATTAAGAGGACTACATTCATTATTTCAGCTGAAAAATGCTTAGTTTATGAATTATAGTCAACATTAATGAAATGTTCCAAACAAGCGTTTTCAGCCCGAGTGGAGCACATTTTGACCGTTTTTTTAAAAACATCATTGTACATTGAAATTTCTGTTTGCGTATGCTTTAGAAGCAAGAATTAAGAGGACTACATTCATTATTTCAGCTGAAAAATGCTTAGTTTTTGATTTATAGTCAACATTAATGAAATGTCCCCAACAGCGTTTTCAGCCCGAGTGGAGCACATTTTGACTGTTTTTTTAAAAACATCATTGTACATTGAAATTTCTGCTTGCGTATGCTTTAGAAGCAAGAATTAAGAGGACTACATTCATTATTTCAGCTGAAAAATGCTTAGTTTATGATTTATAGTCAACATTAATGAAATGTTCCAAACAAGCGTTTTCAGCCCGAGTGGAGCACATTTTGACCGTTTTTTTAAAAACATCATTGTACATTGAAATTTCTGCTTGCGTATGCTTTAGAAGCAAGAATTAAGAGGACTACATTCATTATTTCAGCTGAAAAATGCTTAGTTTTTGATTTATAGTCAACATTAATGAAATGTCCCCAACAGCGTTTTCAGCCCGAGTGGAGCACATTTTGACTGTTTTTTTAAAAACATCATTGTACATTGAAATTTCTGCTTGCGTATGCTTTAGAAGCAAGAATTAAGAAGACTACATTCATTATTTCAGCTGAAAAATGCTTAGTTTATGATTTATAGTCAACATTAATGAAATGTTCCAAACAAGCGTTTTCAGCCCGAGTGGAGCACATTTTGACTGTTTTTTTAAAAACATCATTGTACATTGAAATTTCTGCTTGCGTATGCTTTAGAAGCAAGAATTAAGAGGACTACATTCATTATTTCAGCTGAAAAATGCTTAGTTTTTGATTTATAGTCAACATTAATGAAATGTCCCCAACAGCGTTTTCAGCCCGAGTGGAGCACATTTTGACTGTTTTTTTAAAAACATCATTGTACATTGAAATTTCTGCTTGCGTATGCTTTAGAAGCAAGAATTAAGAGGACTACATTCATTATTTCAGCTGAAAAATGCTTAGTTTTTGATTTATAGTCAACATTAATGAAATGTCCCCAACAGCGTTTTCAGCCCGAGTGGAGCACATTTTGACTGTTTTTTTTAAAAACATCATTGTACATTGAAATTTCTGCTTGCGTATGCTTTAGAAGCAAGAATTAAGAGGACTACATTCATTATTTCAGCTGAAAAATGCTTAGTTTATGAATTATAGTCAACATTAATGAAATGTTCCAAACAAGCGTTTTCAGCCCGAGTGGAGCACATTTTGACCGTTTTTTTAAAAACATCATTGTACATTGAAATTTCTGTTTGCGTATTAAAGCATACGCAAACAGAAATTTCAATGTACAATGATGTTTTTAAAAAAATGGTCAAAATGTGCTCCACTCGGGCTGAAAACGCTTGTTTGGAACATTTCATTTATGTTGACTATAATTCATAAACTAAGCATTTTTCAGCTGAAATAATGAAGCAAGAATTAAGAGGACTACATTCATTATTTCAGCTGAAAAATGCTTAGTTTATGATTTATAGTCAACATTAATGTAATGTCCCCAACAAGCGTTTTCAGCCCGAGTGGAGCACATTTTGACTGTTTTTTTAAAAACATCATTGTACATTGAAATTTCTGCTTGCGTATGCTAGAAGCAAGAATTAAGAGGACTACATTCATTATTTCAGCTGAAAAATGCTTAGTTTTTGATTTATAGTCAACATTAATGAAATGTCCCCAACAGCGTTTTCAGCCCGAGTGGAGCACATTTTGACTGTTTTTTTAAAAACATCATTGTACATTGAAATTTCTGCTTGCGTATGCTTTAGAAGCAAGAATTAAGAGGACTACATTCATTATTTCAGCTGAAAAATGCTTAGTTTATGATTTATAGTCAACATTAGTGAAATGTCCCAAACAAGCGTTTTCAGCCCGAGTGGAGCACATTTTGACCGTTTTTTTAAAAACATCATTGTACATTGAAATTTCTGTTTGCGTATGCTTTAGAAGCAAGAATTAAGAGGACTACATTCATTATTTCAGCTGAAAAATGCTTAGTTTATGATTTATAGTCAACATTAATGTAATGTCCCAAACAAGCGTTTTCAGCCCGAGTGGAGCACATTTTGACTGTTTTTTTAAAAACATCATTGTACATTGAAATTTCTGCTTGCGTATGCTTTAGAAGCAAGAATTAAGAGGACTACATTCATTATTTCAGCTGAAAAATGCTTAGTTTATGATTTATAGTCAACATTAGTGAAATGTCCCAAACAAGCGTTTTCAGCCCGAGTGGAGCACATTTTGACCGTTTTTTTAAAAACATCATTGTACATTGAAATTTCTGTTTGCGTATGCTTTAGAAGCAAGAATTAAGAGGACTACATTCATTATTTCAGCTGAAAAATGCTTAGTTTATGATTTATAGTCAACACTAATGTAATGTCCCAAACAAGCGTTTTCAGCCCGAGTGGAGCACATTTTGACTGTTTTTTTAAAAACATCATTGTACATTGAAATTTCTGCTTGCGTATGCTTTAGAAGCAAGAATTAAGAGGACTACATTCATTATTTCGGCTGAAAAATGCTTAGTTTATGATTTATAGTCAACATTAATGAAATGTCCCCAACAGCGTTTTCAGCCCGAGTGGAGCACATTTTGACTGTTTTTTTAAAAACATCATTGTACATTGAAATTTCTGCTTGCGTATGCTTTAGAAGCAAGAATTAAGAGGACTACATTCATTATTTCAGCTGAAAAATGCTTAGTTTTTGATTTATAGTCAACATTAATGAAATGTCCCCAACAGCGTTTTCAGCCCGAGTGGAGCACATTTTGACTGTTTTTTTAAAAACATCATTGTACATTGAAATTTCTGCTTGCGTATGCTTTAGAAGCAAGAATTAAGAGGACTACATTCATTATTTCAGCTGAAAAATGCTTAGTTTATGAATTATAGTCAACATTAATGAAATGTTCCAAACAAGCGTTTTCAGCCCGAGTGGAGCACATTTTGACCGTTTTTTTAAAAACATCATTGTACATTGAAATTTCTGTTTGCGTATGCTTTAGAAGCAAGAATTAAGAGGACTACATTCATTATTTCAGCTGAAAAATGCTTAGTTTTTGATTTATAGTCAACATTAATGAAATGTCCCCAACAGCGTTTTCAGCCCGAGTGGAGCACATTTTGACTGTTTTTTTAAAAACATCATTGTACATTGAAATTTCTGCTTGCGTATGCTTTAGAAGCAAGAATTAAGAGGACTACATTCATTATTTCAGCTGAAAAATGCTTAGTTTATGATTTATAGTCAACATTAATGAAATGTTCCAAACAAGCGTTTTCAGCCCGAGTGGAGCACATTTTGACTGTTTTTTTAAAAACATCATTGTACATTGAAATTTCTGCTTGCGTATGCTTTAGAAGCAAGAATTAAGAGGACTACATTCATTATTTCGGCTGAAAAATGCTTAGTTTTTGATTTATAGTCAACATTAGTGAAATGTCCCAAACAAGCGTTTTCAGCCCGAGTGGAGCACATTTTGACCGTTTTTTTAAAAACATCATTGTACATTGAAATTTCTGTTTGCGTATGCTTTAGAAGCAAGAATTAAGAGGACTACATTCATTATTTCAGCTGAAAAATGCTTAGTTTATGATTTATAGTCAACATTAATGTAATGTCCCAAACAAGCGTTTTCAGCCCGAGTGGAGCACATTTTGACTGTTTTTTTAAAAACATCATTGTACATTGAAATTTCTGCTTGCGTATGCTTTAGAAGCAAGAATTAAGAGGACTACATTCATTATTTCGGCTGAAAAATGCTTAGTTTATGATTTATAGTCAACATTAATGAAATGTCCCCAACAGCGTTTTCAGCCCGAGTGGAGCACATTTTGACTGTTTTTTTAAAAACATCATTGTACATTGAAATTTCTGCTTGCGTATGCTTTAGAAGCAAGAATTAAGAGGACTACATTCATTATTTCAGCTGAAAAATGCTTAGTTTATGATTTATAGTCAACATTAGTGAAATGTCCCAAACAAGCGTTTTCAGCCCGAGTGGAGCACATTTTGACTGTTTTTTTAAAAACATCATTGTACATTGAAATTTCTGCTTGCGTATGCTTTAGAAGCAAGAATTAAGAGGACTACATTCATTATTTCAGCTGAAAAATGCTTAGTTTATGAATTATAGTCAACATTAATGAAATGTTCCAAACAAGCGTTTTCAGCCCGAGTGGAGCACATTTTGACCGTTTTTTTAAAAACATCATTGTACATTGAAATTTCTGTTTGCGTATGCTTTAGAAGCAAGAATTAAGAGGACTACATTCATTATTTCAGCTGAAAAATGCTTAGTTTTTGATTTATAGTCAACATTAATGAAATGTCCCCAACAGCGTTTTCAGCCCGAGTGGAGCACATTTTGACTGTTTTTTTAAAAACATCATTGTACATTGAAATTTCTGCTTGCGTATGCTTTAGAAGCAAGAATTAAGAGGACTACATTCATTATTTCAGCTGAAAAATGCTTAGTTTATGATTTATAGTCAACATTAATGAAATGTTCCAAACAAGCGTTTTCAGCCCGAGTGGAGCACATTTTGACCGTTTTTTTAAAAACATCATTGTACATTGAAATTTCTGCTTGCGTATGCTTTAGAAGCAAGAATTAAGAGGACTACATTCATTATTTCAGCTGAAAAATGCTTAGTTTTTGATTTATAGTCAACATTAATGAAATGTCCCCAACAGCGTTTTCAGCCCGAGTGGAGCACATTTTGACTGTTTTTTTAAAAACATCATTGTACATTGAAATTTCTGCTTGCGTATGCTTTAGAAGCAAGAATTAAGAAGACTACATTCATTATTTCAGCTGAAAAATGCTTAGTTTATGATTTATAGTCAACATTAATGAAATGTTCCAAACAAGCGTTTTCAGCCCGAGTGGAGCACATTTTGACTGTTTTTTTAAAAACATCATTGTACATTGAAATTTCTGCTTGCGTATGCTTTAGAAGCAAGAATTAAGAGGACTACATTCATTATTTCAGCTGAAAAATGCTTAGTTTTTGATTTATAGTCAACATTAATGAAATGTCCCCAACAGCGTTTTCAGCCCGAGTGGAGCACATTTTGACTGTTTTTTTAAAAACATCATTGTACATTGAAATTTCTGCTTGCGTATGCTTTAGAAGCAAGAATTAAGAGGACTACATTCATTATTTCAGCTGAAAAATGCTTAGTTTTTGATTTATAGTCAACATTAATGAAATGTCCCCAACAGCGTTTTCAGCCCGAGTGGAGCACATTTTGACTGTTTTTTTTAAAAACATCATTGTACATTGAAATTTCTGCTTGCGTATGCTTTAGAAGCAAGAATTAAGAGGACTACATTCATTATTTCAGCTGAAAAATGCTTAGTTTATGAATTATAGTCAACATTAATGAAATGTTCCAAACAAGCGTTTTCAGCCCGAGTGGAGCACATTTTGACCGTTTTTTTAAAAACATCATTGTACATTGAAATTTCTGTTTGCGTATTAAAGCATACGCAAACAGAAATTTCAATGTACAATGATGTTTTTAAAAAAATGGTCAAAATGTGCTCCACTCGGGCTGAAAACGCTTGTTTGGAACATTTCATTTATGTTGACTATAATTCATAAACTAAGCATTTTTCAGCTGAAATAATGAAGCAAGAATTAAGAGGACTACATTCATTATTTCAGCTGAAAAATGCTTAGTTTATGATTTATAGTCAACATTAATGTAATGTCCCCAACAAGCGTTTTCAGCCCGAGTGGAGCACATTTTGACTGTTTTTTTAAAAACATCATTGTACATTGAAATTTCTGCTTGCGTATGCTAGAAGCAAGAATTAAGAGGACTACATTCATTATTTCAGCTGAAAAATGCTTAGTTTTTGATTTATAGTCAACATTAATGAAATGTCCCCAACAGCGTTTTCAGCCCGAGTGGAGCACATTTTGACTGTTTTTTTAAAAACATCATTGTACATTGAAATTTCTGCTTGCGTATGCTTTAGAAGCAAGAATTAAGAGGACTACATTCATTATTTCAGCTGAAAAATGCTTAGTTTATGATTTATAGTCAACATTAGTGAAATGTCCCAAACAAGCGTTTTCAGCCCGAGTGGAGCACATTTTGACCGTTTTTTTAAAAACATCATTGTACATTGAAATTTCTGTTTGCGTATGCTTTAGAAGCAAGAATTAAGAGGACTACATTCATTATTTCAGCTGAAAAATGCTTAGTTTATGATTTATAGTCAACATTAATGTAATGTCCCAAACAAGCGTTTTCAGCCCGAGTGGAGCACATTTTGACTGTTTTTTTAAAAACATCATTGTACATTGAAATTTCTGCTTGCGTATGCTTTAGAAGCAAGAATTAAGAGGACTACATTCATTATTTCAGCTGAAAAATGCTTAGTTTATGATTTATAGTCAACATTAGTGAAATGTCCCAAACAAGCGTTTTCAGCCCGAGTGGAGCACATTTTGACCGTTTTTTTAAAAACATCATTGTACATTGAAATTTCTGTTTGCGTATGCTTTAGAAGCAAGAATTAAGAGGACTACATTCATTATTTCAGCTGAAAAATGCTTAGTTTATGATTTATAGTCAACACTAATGTAATGTCCCAAACAAGCGTTTTCAGCCCGAGTGGAGCACATTTTGACTGTTTTTTTAAAAACATCATTGTACATTGAAATTTCTGCTTGCGTATGCTTTAGAAGCAAGAATTAAGAGGACTACATTCATTATTTCAGCTGAAAAATGCTTAGTTTATGAATTATAGTCAACATTAATGAAATGTTCCAAACAAGCGTTTTCAGCCCGAGTGGAGCACATTATGACCGTTTTTTTAAAAACATCATTGTACATTGAAATTTCTGTTTGCGTATGCTTTAGAAGCAAGAATTAAGAGGACTACATTCATTATTTTAGCTGAAAAATGCTTAGTTTATGATTTATAGTCAACATTAATGTAATGTCCCAAACAAGCGTTTTCAGCCCGAGTGGAGCACATTTTGACTGTTTTTTTAAAAACATCATTGTACATTGAAATTTCTGCTTGCGTATGCTTTAGAAGCAAGAATTAAGAGGACTACATTCATTATTTCGGCTGAAAAATGCTTAGTTTATGATTTATAGTCAACATTAATGAAATGTCCCCAACAGCGTTTTCAGCCCGAGTGGAGCACATTTTGACTGTTTTTTTAAAAACATCATTGTACATTGAAATTTCTGCTTGCGTATGCTTTAGAAGCAAGAATTAAGAGGACTACATTCATTATTTAGGCTGAAAAATGCTTAGTTTATGATTTATAGTCAACATTAATGAAATGTCCCCAACAGCGTTTTCAGCCCGAGTGGAGCACATTTTGACTGTTTTTTTAAAAACATCATTGTACATTGAAATTTCTGCTTGCGTATGCTTTAGAAGCAAGAATTAAGAGGACTACATTCATTATTTCAGCTGAAAAATGCTTAGTTTATGAATTATAGTCAACATTAATGAAATGTTCCAAACAAGCGTTTTCAGCCCGAGTGGAGCACATTTTGACCGTTTTTTTAAAAACATCATTGTACATTGAAATTTCTGTTTGCGTATGCTTTAGAAGCAAGAATTAAGAGGACTACATTCATTATTTCAGCTGAAAAATGCTTAGTTTTTGATTTATAGTCAACATTAATGTAATGTCCCAAACAAGCGTTTTCAGCCCGAGTGGAGCACATTTTGACCGTTTTTTTAAAAACATCATTGTACATTGAAATTTCTGCTTGCGTATGCTTTAGAAGCAAGAATTAAGAGGACTACATTCATTATTTCAGCTGAAAAATGCTTAGTTTATGATTTATAGTCAACATTAATGAAATGTTCCAAACAAGCGTTTTCAGCCCGAGTGGAGCACATTTTGACCGTTTTTTTAAAAACATCATTGTACATTGAAATTTCTGCTTGCGTATGCTTTAGAAGCAAGAATTAAGAGGACTACATTCATTATTTCAGCTGAAAAATGCTTAGTTTATGATTTATAGTCAACATTAATGTAATGTCCCCAACAAGCGTTTTCAGCCCGAGTGGAGCACATTTTGACTGTTTTTTTAAAAACATCATTGTACATTGAAATTTCTGCTTGCGTATGCTTTAGAAGCAAGAATTAAGAGGACTACATTCATTATTTCAGCTGAAAAATGCTTAGTTTATGATTTATAGTCAACATTAATGAAATGTTCCAAACAAGCGTTTTCAGCCCGAGTGGAGCACATTTTGACCGTTTTTTTAAAAACATCATTGTACATTGAAATTTCTGCTTGCGTATGCTTTAGAAGCAAGAATTAAGAGGACTACATTCATTATTTCAGCTGAAAAATGCTTAGTTTTTGATTTATAGTCAACATTAATGAAATGTCCCCAACAGCGTTTTCAGCCCGAGTGGAGCACATTTTGACTGTTTTTTTAAAAACATCATTGTACATTGAAATTTCTGCTTGCGTATGCTTTAGAAGCAAGAATTAAGAAGACTACATTCATTATTTCAGCTGAAAAATGCTTAGTTTATGATTTATAGTCAACATTAATGAAATGTTCCAAACAAGCGTTTTCAGCCCGAGTGGAGCACATTTTGACTGTTTTTTTAAAAACATCATTGTACATTGAAATTTCTGCTTGCGTATGCTTTAGAAGCAAGAATTAAGAGGACTACATTCATTATTTCAGCTGAAAAATGCTTAGTTTTTGATTTATAGTCAACATTAATGAAATGTCCCCAACAGCGTTTTCAGCCCGAGTGGAGCACATTTTGACTGTTTTTTTAAAAACATCATTGTACATTGAAATTTCTGCTTGCGTATGCTTTAGAAGCAAGAATTAAGAAGACTACATTCATTATTTCAGCTGAAAAATGCTTAGTTTATGATTTATAGTCAACATTAATGAAATGTTCCAAACAAGCGTTTTCAGCCCGAGTGGAGCACATTTTGACTGTTTTTTTAAAAACATCATTGTACATTGAAATTTCTGCTTGCGTATGCTTTAGAAGCAAGAATTAAGAGGACTACATTCATTATTTCAGCTGAAAAATGCTTAGTTTTTGATTTATAGTCAACATTAATGAAATGTCCCCAACAGCGTTTTCAGCCCGAGTGGAGCACATTTTGACTGTTTTTTTAAAAACATCATTGTACATTGAAATTTCTGCTTGCGTATGCTTTAGAAGCAAGAATTAAGAGGACTACATTCATTATATCAGCTGAAAAATGCTTAGTTTTTGATTTATAGTCAACATTAATGAAATGTCCCCAACAGCGTTTTCAGCCCGAGTGGAGCACATTTTGACTGTTTTTTTTAAAAACATCATTGTACATTGAAATTTCTGCTTGCGTATGCTTTAGAAGCAAGAATTAAGAGGACTACATTCATTATTTCAGCTGAAAAATGCTTAGTTTATGAATTATAGTCAACATTAATGAAATGTTCCAAACAAGCGTTTTCAGCCCGAGTGGAGCACATTTTGACCGTTTTTTTAAAAACATCATTGTACATTGAAATTTCTGTTTGCGTATTAAAGCATACGCAAACAGAAATTTCAATGTACAATGATGTTTTTAAAAAAATGGTCAAAATGTGCTCCACTCGGGCTGAAAACGCTTGTTTGGAACATTTCATTTATGTTGACTATAATTCATAAACTAAGCATTTTTCAGCTGAAATAATGAAGCAAGAATTAAGAGGACTACATTCATTATTTCAGCTGAAAAATGCTTAGTTTATGATTTATAGTCAACATTAATGTAATGTCCCCAACAAGCGTTTTCAGCCCGAGTGGAGCACATTTTGACTGTTTTTTTAAAAACATCATTGTACATTGAAATTTCTGCTTGCGTATGCTAGAAGCAAGAATTAAGAGGACTACATTCATTATTTCAGCTGAAAAATGCTTAGTTTTTGATTTATAGTCAACATTAATGAAATGTCCCCAACAGCGTTTTCAGCCCGAGTGGAGCACATTTTGACTGTTTTTTTAAAAACATCATTGTACATTGAAATTTCTGCTTGCGTATGCTTTAGAAGCAAGAATTAAGAGGACTACATTCATTATTTCAGCTGAAAAATGCTTAGTTTATGATTTATAGTCAACATTAGTGAAATGTCCCAAACAAGCGTTTTCAGCCCGAGTGGAGCACATTTTGACCGTTTTTTTAAAAACATCATTGTACATTGAAATTTCTGTTTGCGTATGCTTTAGAAGCAAGAATTAAGAGGACTACATTCATTATTTCAGCTGAAAAATGCTTAGTTTATGATTTATAGTCAACATTAATGTAATGTCCCAAACAAGCGTTTTCAGCCCGAGTGGAGCACATTTTGACTGTTTTTTTAAAAACATCATTGTACATTGAAATTTCTGCTTGCGTATGCTTTAGAAGCAAGAATTAAGAGGACTACATTCATTATTTCAGCTGAAAAATGCTTAGTTTATGATTTATAGTCAACATTAGTGAAATGTCCCAAACAAGCGTTTTCAGCCCGAGTGGAGCACATTTTGACCGTTTTTTTAAAAACATCATTGTACATTGAAATTTCTGTTTGCGTATGCTTTAGAAGCAAGAATTAAGAGGACTACATTCATTATTTCAGCTGAAAAATGCTTAGTTTATGATTTATAGTCAACACTAATGTAATGTCCCAAACAAGCGTTTTCAGCCCGAGTGGAGCACATTTTGACTGTTTTTTTAAAAACATCATTGTACATTGAAATTTCTGCTTGCGTATGCTTTAGAAGCAAGAATTAAGAGGACTACATTCATTATTTCAGCTGAAAAATGCTTAGTTTATGAATTATAGTCAACATTAATGAAATGTTCCAAACAAGCGTTTTCAGCCCGAGTGGAGCACATTATGACCGTTTTTTTAAAAACATCATTGTACATTGAAATTTCTGTTTGCGTATGCTTTAGAAGCAAGAATTAAGAGGACTACATTCATTATTTTAGCTGAAAAATGCTTAGTTTATGATTTATAGTCAACATTAATGTAATGTCCCAAACAAGCGTTTTCAGCCCGAGTGGAGCACATTTTGACTGTTTTTTTAAAAACATCATTGTACATTGAAATTTCTGCTTGCGTATGCTTTAGAAGCAAGAATTAAGAGGACTACATTCATTATTTCGGCTGAAAAATGCTTAGTTTATGATTTATAGTCAACATTAATGAAATGTCCCCAACAGCGTTTTCAGCCCGAGTGGAGCACATTTTGACTGTTTTTTTAAAAACATCATTGTACATTGAAATTTCTGCTTGCGTATGCTTTAGAAGCAAGAATTAAGAGGACTACATTCATTATTTAGGCTGAAAAATGCTTAGTTTATGATTTATAGTCAACATTAATGAAATGTCCCCAACAGCGTTTTCAGCCCGAGTGGAGCACATTTTGACTGTTTTTTTAAAAACATCATTGTACATTGAAATTTCTGCTTGCGTATGCTTTAGAAGCAAGAATTAAGAGGACTACATTCATTATTTCAGCTGAAAAATGCTTAGTTTATGAATTATAGTCAACATTAATGAAATGTTCCAAACAAGCGTTTTCAGCCCGAGTGGAGCACATTTTGACCGTTTTTTTAAAAACATCATTGTACATTGAAATTTCTGTTTGCGTATGCTTTAGAAGCAAGAATTAAGAGGACTACATTCATTATTTCAGCTGAAAAATGCTTAGTTTTTGATTTATAGTCAACATTAATGAAATGTCCCCAACAGCGTTTTCAGCCCGAGTGGAGCACATTTTGACTGTTTTTTTAAAAACATCATTGTACATTGAAATTTCTGCTTGCGTATGCTTTAGAAGCAAGAATTAAGAGGACTACATTCATTATTTCAGCTGAAAAATGCTTAGTTTATGATTTATAGTCAACATTAATGAAATGTTCCAAACAAGCGTTTTCAGCCCGAGTGGAGCACATTTTGACCGTTTTTTTAAAAACATCATTGTACATTGAAATTTCTGCTTGCGTATGCTTTAGAAGCAAGAATTAAGAGGACTACATTCATTATTTCAGCTGAAAAATGCTTAGTTTTTGATTTATAGTCAACATTAATGAAATGTCCCCAACAGCGTTTTCAGCCCGAGTGGAGCACATTTTGACTGTTTTTTTAAAAACATCATTGTACATTGAAATTTCTGCTTGCGTATGCTTTAGAAGCAAGAATTAAGAGGACTACATTCATTATTTCAGCTGAAAAATGCTTAGTTTATGAATTATAGTCAACATTAATGAAATGTTCCAAACAAGCGTTTTCAGCCCGAGTGGAGCACATTTTGACCGTTTTTTTAAAAACATCATTGTACATTGAAATTTCTGTTTGCGTATGCTTTAGAAGCAAGAATTAAGAGGACTACATTCATTATTTCAGCTGAAAAATGCTTAGTTTATGATTTATAGTCAACATTAATGTAATGTCCCCAACAAGCGTTTTCAGCCCGAGTGGAGCACATTTTGACTGTTTTTTTAAAAACATCATTGTACATTGAAATTTCTGCTTGCGTATGCAAGCAAGAATTAACAGGACTACATTCATTATTTCAGCTGAAAAATGCTTAGTTTTTGATTTATAGTCAACATTAATGAAATGTCCCCAACAGCGTTTTCAGCCCGAGTGGAGCACATTTTGACTGTTTTTTTAAAAACATCATTGTACATTGAAATTTCTGCTTGCGTATGCTTTAGAAGCAAGAATTAAGAGGACTACATTCATTATTTCAGCTGAAAAATGCTTAGTTTATGATTTATAGTCAACATTAGTGAAATGTCCCAAACAAGCGTTTTCAGCCCGAGTGGAGCACATTTTGACCGTTTTTTTAAAAACATCATTGTACATTGAAATTTCTGTTTGCGTATGCTTTAGAAGCAAGAATTAAGAGGACTACATTCATTATTTCAGCTGAAAAATGCTTAGTTTATGATTTATAGTCAACATTAATGTAATGTCCCAAACAAGCGTTTTCAGCCCGAGTGGAGCACATTTTGACTGTTTTTTTAAAAACATCATTGTACATTGAAATTTCTGCTTGCGTATGCTTTAGATGCAAGAATTAAGAGGACTACATTCATTATTTCAGCTGAAAAATGCTTAGTTTATGATTTATAGTCAACATTAGTGAAATGTCCCAAACAAGCGTTTTCAGCCCGAGTGGAGCACATTTTGACCGTTTTTTTAAAAACATCATTGTACATTGAAATTTCTGTTTGCGTATGCTTTAGAAGCAAGAATTAAGAGGACTACATTCATTATTTCAGCTGAAAAATGCTTAGTTTATGAATTATAGTCAACATTAATGTAATGTCCCAAACAAGCGTTTTCAGCCCGAGTGGAGCACATTTTGACTGTTTTTTTAAAAACATCATTGTACATTGAAATTTCTGCTTGCGTATGCTTTAGAAGCAAGAATTAAGAGGACTACATTCATTATTTCAGCTGAAAAATGCTTAGTTTATGATTTATAGTCAACATTAATGTAATGTCCCAAACAAGCGTTTTCAGCCCGAGTGGAGCACATTTTGACTGTTTTTTTAAAAACATCATTGTACATTGAAATTTCTGCTTGCGTATGCTTTAGAAGCAAGAATTAAGAGGACTACATTCATTATTTCGGCTGAAAAATGCTTAGTTTATGATTTATAGTCAACATTAATGAAATGTCCCCAACAGCGTTTTCAGCCCGAGTGGAGCACATTTTGACTGTTTTTTTAAAAACATCATTGTACATTGAAATTTCTGCTTGCGTATGCTTTAGAAGCAAGAATTAAGAGGACTACATTCATTATTTCAGCTGAAAAATGCTTAGTTTATGATTTATAGTCAACATTAATGTAATGTCCCAAACAAGCGTTTTCAGCCCGAGTGGAGCACATTTTGACTGTTTTTTTAAAAACATCATTGTACATTGAAATTTCTGCTTGCGTATGCTTTAGATGCAAGAATTAAGAGGACTACATTCATTATTTCAGCTGAAAAATGCTTAGTTTATGATTTATAGTCAACATTAGTGAAATGTCCCAAACAAGCGTTTTCAGCCCGAGTGGAGCACATTTTGACCGTTTTTTTAAAAACATCATTGTACATTGAAATTTCTGTTTGCGTATGCTTTAGAAGCAAGAATTAAGAGGACTACATTCATTATTTCAGCTGAAAAATGCTTAGTTTATGATTTATAGTCAACATTAATGTAATGTCCCAAACAAGCGTTTTCAGCCCGAGTGGAGCACATTTTGACTGTTTTTTTAAAAACATCATTGTACATTGAAATTTCTGCTTGCGTATGCTTTAGAAGCAAGAATTAAGAGGACTACATTCATTATTTCGGCTGAAAAATGCTTAGTTTATGATTTATAGTCAACATTAATGAAATGTCCCCAACAGCGTTTTCAGCCCGAGTGGAGCACATTTTGACTGTTTTTTTAAAAACATCATTGTACATTGAAATTTCTGCTTGCGTATGCTTTAGAAGCAAGAATTAAGAGGACTACATTCATTATTTCAGCTGAAAAATGCTTAGTTTTTGATTTATAGTCAACATTAATGAAATGTCCCCAACAGCGTTTTCAGCCCGAGTGGAGCACATTTTGACTGTTTTTTTTAAAAACATCATTCTACATTGAAATTTCTGCTTGCGTATGCTTTAGAAGCAAGAATTAAGAGGACTACATTCATTATTTCAGCTGAAAAATGCTTAGTTTATGATTTATAGTCAACATTAATGAAATGTCCCCAACAGCGTTTTCAGCCCGAGTGGAGCACATTTTGACTGTTTTTTTAAAAACATCATTGTACATTGAAATTTCTGCTTGCGTATGCTTTAGAAGCAAGAATTAAGAGGACTACATTCATTATTTCAGCTGAAAAATGCTTAGTTTTTGATTTATAGTCAACATTAATGAAATGTCCCCAACAGCGTTTTCAGCCCGAGTGGAGCACATTTTGACTGTTTTTTTAAAAACATCATTGTACATTGAAATTTCTGCTTGCGTATGCTTTAGAAGCAAGAATTAAGAGGACTACATTCATTATTTCAGCTGAAAAATGCTTAGTTTATGATTTATTGTCAACATTAATGAAATGTCCCCAACAGCGTTTTCAGCCCGAGTGGAGCACATTTTGACTGTTTTTTTAAAAACATCATTGTACATTGAAATTTCTGCTTGCGTATGCTTTAGAAGCAAGAATTAAGAGGACTACATTCATTATTTCAGCTGAAAAATGCTTAGTTTTTGATTTATAGTCAACATTAGTGAAATGTCCCAAACAAGCGTTTTCAGCCCGAGTGGAGCACATTTTGACCGTTTTTTTAAAAACATCATTGTACATTGAAATTTCTGTTTGCGTATGCTTTAGAAGCAAGAATTAAGAGGACTACATTCATTATTTCAGCTGAAATATGCTTAGTTTATGATTTATAGTCAACATTAATGTAATGTCCCAAACAAGCGTTTTCAGGCCGAGTGGAGCACATTTTGACTGTTTTTTTTAAAAACATCATTGTACATTGAAATTTCTGCTTGCGTATGGTTTAGAAGCAAGAATTAAGAGGACTACATTCATTATTTCGGCTGAAAAATGCTTAGTTTATGATTTATAGTCAACATTAATGAAATGTCCCCAACAGCGTTTTCAGCCCGAGTGGAGCACATTTTGACCGTTTTTTTAAAAACATCATTGTACATTGAAATTTCTGTTTGCGTATGCTTTAGAAGCAAGAATTAAGAGGACTACATTCATTATTTCAGCTGAAAAATGCTTAGTTTATGATTTATAGTCAACATTAATGTAATGTCCCAAACAAGCGTTTTCAGCCCGAGTGGAGCACATTTTGACTGTTTTTTTAAAAACATCATTGTACATTGAAATTTCTGCTTGCGTATGCTTTAGAAGCAAGAATTAAGAGGACTACATTCATTATTTCGGCTGAAAAATGCTTAGTTTATGATTTATAGTCAACATTAATGAAATGTCCCCAACAGCGTTTTCAGCCCGAGTGGAGCACATTTTGACTGTTTTTTTAAAAACATCATTGTACATTGAAATTTCTGCTTGCGTATGCTTTAGAAGCAAGAATTAAGAGGACTACATTCATTATTTCAGCTGAAAAATGCTTAGTTTTTGATTTATAGTCAACATTAATGAAATGTCCCCAACAGCGTTTTCAGCCCGAGTGGAGCACATTTTGACCGTTTTTTTAAAAACATCATTGTACATTGAAATTTCTGTTTGCGTATGCTTTAGAAGCAAGAATTAAGAGGACTACATTCATTATTTCAGCTGAAAAATGCTTAGTTTATGATTTATAGTCAACATTAATGTAATGTCCCAAACAAGCGTTTTCAGCCCGAGTGGAGCACATTTTGACTGTTTTTTTAAAAACATCATTGTACATTGAAATTTCTGCTTGCGTATGCTTTAGAAGCAAGAATTAAGAGGACTACATTCATTATTTCGGCTGAAAAATGCTTAGTTTATGATTTATAGTCAACATTAATGAAATGTCCCCAACAGCGTTTTCAGCCCGAGTGGAGCACATTTTGACTGTTTTTTTAAAAACATCATTGTACATTGAAATTTCTGCTTGCGTATGCTTTAGAAGCAAGAATTAAGAGGACTACATTCATTATTTCAGCTGAAAAATGCTTAGTTTATGATTTATAGTCAACATTAGTGAAATGTCCCAAACAAGCGTTTTCAGCCCGAGTGGAGCACATTTTGACCGTTTTTTTAAAAACATCATTGTACATTGAAATTTCTGTTTGCGTATGCTTTAGAAGCAAGAATTAAGAGGACTACATTCATTATTTCAGCTGAAAAATGCTTAGTTTATGATTTATAGTCAACATTAATGTAATGTCCCAAACAAGCGTTTTCAGCCCGAGTGGAGCACATTTTGACTGTTTTTTTAAAAACATCATTGTACATTGAAATTTCTGCTTGCGTATGCTTTAGAAGCATGAATTAAGAGGACTACATTCATTATTTCAGCTGAAAAATGCTTAGTTTATGATTTATAGTCAACATTAGTGAAATGTCCCAAACAAGCGTTTTCAGCCCGAGTGGAGCACATTTTGACCGTTTTTTTAAAAACATCATTGTACATTGAAATTTCTGTTTGCGTATGCTTTAGAAGCAAGAATTAAGAGGACTACATTCATTATTTCAGCTGAAAAATGCTTAGTTTATGATTTATAGTCAACATTAATGTAATGTCCCAAACAAGCGTTTTCAGCCCGAGTGGAGCACATTTTGACTGTTTTTTTAAAAACATCATTGTACATTGAAATTTCTGCTTGCGTATGCTTTAGAAGCAAGAATTAAGAGGACTACATTCATTATTTCGGCTGAAAAATGCTTAGTTTATGATTTATAGTCAACATTAATGAAATGTCCCCAACAGCGTTTTCAGCCCGAGTGGAGCACATTTTGACTGTTTTTTTAAAAACATCATTGTACATTGAAATTTCTGCTTGCGTATGCTTTAGAAGCAAGAATTAAGAGGACTACATTCATTATTTCAGCTGAAAAATGCTTAGTTTTTGATTTATAGTCAACATTAATGAAATGTCCCCAACAGCGTTTTCAGCCCGAGTGGAGCACATTTTGACTGTTTTTTTTAAAAACATCATTGTACATTGAAATTTCTGCTTGCGTATGCTTTAGAAGCAAGAATTAAGAGGACTACATTCATTATTTCAGCTGAAAAATGCTTAGTTTATGAATTATAGTCAACATTAATGAAATGTTCCAAACAAGCGTTTTCAGCCCGAGTGGAGCACATTTTGACCGTTTTTTTAAAAACATCATTGTACATTGAAATTTCTGTTTGCGTATGCTTTAGAAGCAAGAATTAAGAGGACTACATTCATTATTTCAGCTGAAAAATGCTTAGTTTATGATTTATAGTCAACATTAATGTAATGTCCCAAACAAGCGTTTTCAGCCCGAGTGGAGCACATTTTGACTGTTTTTTTAAAAACATCATTGTACATTGAAATTTCTGCTTGCGTATGCTTTAGAAGCAAGAATTAAGAGGACTACATTCATTATTTCGGCTGAAAAATGCTTAGTTTATGATTTATAGTCAACATTAATGTAATGTCCCAAACAAGCGTTTTCAGCCCGAGTGGAGCACATTTTGACTGTTTTTTTTAAAAACATCATTGTACATTGAAATTTCTGCTTGCGTATGCTTTAGAAGCAAGAATTAAGAGGACTACATTCATTATTTCAGCTGAAAAATGCTTAGTTTATGAATTATAGTCAACATTATTGAAATGTCCCAAACAAGCGTTTTCAGCCCGAGTGGAGCACATTTTGACCGTTTTTTTAAAAACATCATTGTACATTGAAATTTCTGTTTGCGTATGCTTTAGAAGCAAGAATTAAGAGGACTACATTCATTATTTCAGCTGAAAAATGCTTAGTTTATGATTTATAGTCAACATTAATGTAATGTCCCAAACAAGCGTTTTCAGCCCGAGTGGAGCACATTTTGACCGTTTTTTTAAAAACATCATTGTACATTGAAATTTCTGTTTGCGTATGCTTTAGAAGCAAGAATTAAGAGGACTACATTCATTATTTCAGCTGAAAAATGCTTAGTTTATGATTTATAGTCAACATTAATGTAATGTCCCAAACAAGCGTTTTCAGCCCGAGTGGAGCACATTTTGACTGTTTTTTTAAAAACATCATTGTACATTGAAATTTCTGCTTGCGTATGCTTTAGAAGCAAGAATTAAGAGGACTACATTCATTATTTCAGCTGAAAAATGCTTAGTTTATGATTTATAGTCAACATTAGTGAAATGTCCCAAACAAGCGTTTTCAGCCCGAGTGGAGCACATTTTGACCGTTTTTTTAAAAACATCATTGTACATTGAAATTTCTGTTTGCGTATGCTTTAGAAGCAAGAATTAAGAGGACTACATTCATTATTTCAGCTGAAAAATGCTTAGTTTATGATTTATAGTCAACATTAATGTAATGTCCCAAACAAGCGTTTTCAGCCCGAGTGGAGCACATTTTGACTGTTTTTTTAAAAACATCATTGTACATTGAAATTTCTGCTTGCGTATGCTTTAGAAGCAAGAATTAAGAGGACTACATTCATTATTTCGGCTGAAAAATGCTTAGTTTATGATTTATAGTCAACATTAATGAAATGTCCCCAACAGCGTTTTCAGCCCGAGTGGAGCACATTTTGACTGTTTTTTTAAAAACATCATTGTACATTGAAATTTCTGCTTGCGTATGCTTTAGAAGCAAGAATTAAGAGGACTACATTCATTATTTCAGCTGAAAAATGCTTAGTTTTTTATTTATAGTCAACATTAATGAAATGTCCCCAACAGCGTTTTCAGCCCGAGTGGAGCACATTTTGACTGTTTTTTTTAAAAACATCATTGTACATTGAAATTTCTGCTTGCGTATGCTTTAGAAGCAAGAATTAAGAGGACTACATTCATTATTTCAGCTGAAAAATGCTTAGTTTATGAATTATAGTCAACATTAATGAAATGTTCCAAACAAGCGTTTTCAGCCCGAGTGGAGCACATTTTGACCGTTTTTTTAAAAACATCATTGTACATTGAAATTTCTGTTTGCGTATGCTTTAGAAGCAAGAATTAAGAGGACTACATTCATTATTTCAGCTGAAAAATGCTTAGTTTATGATTTATAGTCAACATTAATGTAATGTCCCAAACAAGCGTTTTCAGCCCGAGTGGAGCACATTTTGACTGTTTTTTTAAAAACATCATTGTACATTGAAATTTCTGCTTGCGTATGCTTTAGAAGCAAGAATTAAGAGGACTACATTCATTATTTCGGCTGAAAAATGCTTAGTTTATGATTTATAGTCAACATTAATGTAATGTCCCAAACAAGCGTTTTCAGCCCGAGTGGAGCACATTTTGACTGTTTTTTTTAAAAACATCATTGTACATTGAAATTTCTGCTTGCGTATGCTTTAGAAGCAAGAATTAAGAGGACTACATTCATTATTTCAGCTGAAAAATGCTTAGTTTATGAATTATAGTCAACATTATTGAAATGTCCCAAACAAGCGTTTTCAGCCCGAGTGGAGCACATTTTGACCGTTTTTTTAAAAACATCATTGTACATTGAAATTTCTGTTTGCGTATGCTTTAGAAGCAAGAATTAAGAGGACTACATTCATTATTTCAGCTGAAAAATGCTTAGTTTATGATTTATAGTCAACATTAATGTAATGTCCCAAACAAGCGTTTTCAGCCCGAGTGGAGCACATTTTGACCGTTTTTTTAAAAACATCATTGTACATTGAAATTTCTGTTTGCGTATGCTTTAGAAGCAAGAATTAAGAGGACTACATTCATTATTTCAGCTGAAAAATGCTTAGTTTATGATTTATAGTCAACATTAATGTAATGTCCCAAACAAGCGTTTTCAGCCCGAGTGGAGCACATTTTGACTGTTTTTTTAAAAACATCATTGTACATTGAAATTTCTGCTTGCGTATGCTTTAGAAGCAAGAATTAAGAGGACTACATTCATTATTTCAGCTGAAAAATGCTTAGTTTATGATTTATAGTCAACATTAGTGAAATGTCCCAAACAAGCGTTTTCAGCCCGAGTGGAGCACATTTTGACCGTTTTTTTAAAAACATCATTGTACATTGAAATTTCTGTTTGCGTATGCTTTAGAAGCAAGAATTAAGAGGACTACATTCATTATTTCAGCTGAAAAATGCTTAGTTTATGATTTATAGTCAACATTAATGTAATGTCCCAAACAAGCGTTTTCAGCCCGAGTGGAGCACATTTTGACTGTTTTTTTAAAAACATCATTGTACATTGAAATTTCTGCTTGCGTATGCTTTAGAAGCAAGAATTAAGAGGACTACATTCATTATTTCGGCTGAAAAATGCTTAGTTTATGATTTATAGTCAACATTAATGAAATGTCCCCAACAGCGTTTTCAGCCCGAGTGGAGCACATTTTGACTGTTTTTTTAAAAACATCATTGTACATTGAAATTTCTGCTTGCGTATGCTTTAGAAGCAAGAATTAAGAGGACTACATTCATTATTTCAGCTGAAAAATGCTTAGTTTTTGATTTATAGTCAACATTAATGAAATGTCCCCAACAGCGTTTTCAGCCCGAGTGGAGCACATTTTGACTGTTTTTTTTAAAAACATCATTGTACATTGAAATTTCTGCTTGCGTATGCTTTAGAAGCAAGAATTAAGAGGACTACATTCATTATTTCAGCTGAAAAATGCTTAGTTTATGAATTATAGTCAACATTAATGAAATGTTTCAAACAAGCGTTTTCAGCCCGAGTGGAGCACATTTTGACCGTTTTTTTAAAAACATCATTGTACATTGAAATTTCTGTTTGCGTATGCTTTAGAAGCAAGAATTAAGAGGACTACATTCATTATTTCAGCTGAAAAATGCTTAGTTTATGATTTATAGTCAACATTAATGTAATGTCCCAAACAGGCGTTTTCAGCCCGAGTGGAGCACATTTTGACTGTTTTTTTAAAAACATCATTGTACATTGAAATTTCTGCTTGCGTATGCTTTAGAAGCAAGAATTAAGAGGACTACATTCATTATTTCGGCTGAAAAATGCTTAGTTTATGATTTATAGTCAACATTAATGAAATGTCCCCAACAGCGTTTTCAGCCCGAGTGGAGCACATTTTGACTGTTTTTTTAAAAACATCATTGTACATTGAAATTTCTGCTTGCGTATGCTTTAGAAGCAAGAATTAAGAGGACTACATTCATTATTTCAGCTGAAAAATGCTTAGTTTTTGATTTATAGTCAACATTAATGAAATGTCCCCAACAGCGTTTTCAGCCCGAGTGGAGCACATTTTGACTGTTTTTTTTAAAAACATCATTGTACATTGAAATTTCTGCTTGCGTATGCTTTAGAAGCAAGAATTAAGAGGACTACATTCATTATTTCAGCTGAAAAATGCTTAGTTTATGAATTATAGTCAACATTAGTGAAATGTCCCAAACAAGCGTTTTCAGCCCGAGTGGAGCACATTTTGACCGTTTTTTTAAAAACATCATTGTACATTGAAATTTCTGTTTGCGTATGCTTTAGAAGCAAGAATTAAGAGGACTACATTCATTATTTCAGCTGAAAAATGCTTAGTTTATGATTTATAGTCAACATTAATGTAATGTCCCAAACAAGCGTTTTCAGCCCGAGTGGAGCACATTTTGACTGTTTTTTTAAAAACATCATTGTACATTGAAATTTCTGCTTGCGTATGCTTTAGAAGCATGAATTAAGAGGACTACATTCATTATTTCAGCTGAAAAATGCTTAGTTTATGATTTATAGTCAACATTAGTGAAATGTCCCAAACAAGCGTTTTCAGCCCGAGTGGAGCACATTTTGACCGTTTTTTTAAAAACATCATTGTACATTGAAATTTCTGTTTGCGTATGCTTTAGAAGCAAGAATTAAGAGGACTACATTCATTATTTCAGCTGAAAAATGCTTAGTTTATGATTTATAGTCAACATTAATGTAATGTCCCAAACAAGCGTTTTCAGCCCGAGTGGAGCACATTTTGACTGTTTTTTTAAAAACATCATTGTACATTGAAATTACTGCTTGCGTATGCTTTAGAAGCAAGAATTAAGAGGACTACATTCATTATTTCGGCTGAAAAATGCTTAGTTTATGATTTATAGTCAACATTAATGAAATGTCCCCAACAGCGTTTTCAGCCCGAGTGGAGCACATTTTGACTGTTTTTTTAAAAACATCATTGTACATTGAAATTTCTGCTTGCGTATGCTTTAGAAGCAAGAATTAAGAGGACTACATTCATTATTTCAGCTGAAAAATGCTTAGTTTTTGATTTATAGTCAACATTAATGAAATGTCCCCAACAGCGTTTTCAGCCCGAGTGGAGCACATTTTGACTGTTTTTTTAAAAACATCATTGTACATTGAAATTTCTGCTTGCGTATGCTTTAGAAGCAAGAATTAAGAGGACTACATTCATTATTTCAGCTGAAAAATGCTTAGTTTATGATTTATAGTCAACATTAGTGAAATGTCCCAAACAAGCGTTTTCAGCCCGAGTGGAGCACATTTTGACCGTTTTTTTTAAAAACATCATTGTACATTGAAATTTCTGTTTGCGTATGCTTTAGAAGCAAGAATTAAGAGGACTACATTCATTATTTCAGCTGAAAAATGCTTAGTTTATGATTTATAGTCAACATTAATGTAATGTCCCAAACAAGCGTTTTCAGCCCGAGTGGAGCACATTTTGACTGTTTTTTTAAAAACATCATTGTACATTGAAATTTCTGCTTGCGTATGCTTTAGAAGCATGAATTAAGAGGACTACATTCATTATTTCAGCTGAAAAATGCTTAGTTTATGATTTATAGTCAACATTAGTGAAATGTCCCAAACAAGCGTTTTCAGCCCGAGTGGAGCACATTTTGACCGTTTTTTTAAAAACATCATTGTACATTGAAATTTCTGTTTGCGTATGCTTTAGAAGCAAGAATTAAGAGGACTACATTCATTATTTCAGCTGAAAAATGCTTAGTTTATGATTTATAGTCAACATTAATGTAATGTCCCAAACAAGCGTTTTCAGCCCGAGTGGAGCACATTTTGACTGTTTTTTTAAAAACATCATTGTACATTGAAATTACTGCTTGCGTATGCTTTAGAAGCAAGAATTAAGAGGACTACATTCATTATTTCGGCTGAAAAATGCTTAGTTTATGATTTATAGTCAACATTAATGAAATGTCCCCAACAGCGTTTTCAGCCCGAGTGGAGCACATTTTGACTGTTTTTTTAAAAACATCATTGTACATTGAAATTTCTGCTTGCGTATGCTTTAGAAGCAAGAATTAAGAGGACTACATTCATTATTTCAGCTGAAAAATGCTTAGTTTTTGATTTATAGTCAACATTAATGAAATGTCCCCAACAGCGTTTTCAGCCCGAGTGGAGCACATTTTGACTGTTTTTTTAAAAACATCATTGTACATTGAAATTTCTGCTTGCGTATGCTTTAGAAGCAAGAATTAAGAGGACTACATTCATTATTTCAGCTGAAAAATGCTTAGTTTATGATTTATAGTCAACATTAGTGAAATGTCCCAAACAAGCGTTTTCAGCCCGAGTGGAGCACATTTTGACCGGTTTTTTTAAAAACATCATTGTACATTGAAATTTCTGTTTGCGTATGCTTTAGAAGCAAGAATTAAGAGGACTACATTCATTATTTCAGCTGAAATATGCTTAGTTTATGATTTATAGTCAACATTAATGTAATGTCCCAAACAAGCGTTTTCAGGCCGAGTGGAGCACATTTTGACTGTTTTTTTTAAAAACATCATTGTACATTGAAATTTCTGCTTGCGTATGGTTTAGAAGCAAGAATTAAGAGGACTACATTCATTATTTCGGCTGAAAAATGCTTAGTTTATGATTTATATTCAACATTAATGAAATGTCCCCAACAGCGTTTTCAGCCCGAGTGGAGCACATTTTGACCGTTTTTTTAAAAACATCATTGTACATTGAAATTTCTGTTTGCGTATGCTTTAGAAGCAAGAATTAAGAGGACTACATTCATTATTTCAGCTGAAAAATGCTTAGTTTATGATTTATAGTCAACATTAATGTAATGTCCCAAACAAGCGTTTTCAGCCCGAGTGGAGCACATTTTGACTGTTTTTTTAAAAACATCATTGTACATTGAAATTTCTGCTTGCGTATGCTTTAGAAGCAAGAATTAAGAGGACTACATTCATTATTTCGGCTGAAAAATGCTTAGTTTATGATTTATAGTCAACATTAATGAAATGTCCCCAACAGCGTTTTCAGCCCGAGTGGAGCACATTTTGACTGTTTTTTTAAAAACATCATTGTACATTGAAATTTCTGCTTGCGTATGCTTTAGAAGCAAGAATTAAGAGGACTACATTCATTATTTCAGCTGAAAAATGCTTAGTTTTTGATTTATAGTCAACATTAATGAAATGTCCCCAACAGCGTTTTCAGCCCGAGTGGAGCACATTTTGACCGTTTTTTTAAAAACATCATTGTACATTGAAATTTCTGTTTGCGTATGCTTTAGAAGCAAGAATTAAGAGGACTACATTCATTATTTCAGCTGAAAAATGCTTAGTTTATGATTTATAGTCAACATTAATGTAATGTCCCAAACAAGCGTTTTCAGCCCGAGTGGAGCACATTTTGACTGTTTTTTTAAAAACATCATTGTACATTGAAATTTCTGCTTGCGTATGCTTTAGAAGCAAGAATTAAGAGGACTACATTCATTATTTCGGCTGAAAAATGCTTAGTTTATGATTTATAGTCAACATTAATGAAATGTCCCCAACAGCGTTTTCAGCCCGAGTGGAGCACATTTTGACTGTTTTTTTAAAAACATCATTGTACATTGAAATTTCTGCTTGCGTATGCTTTAGAAGCAAGAATTAAGAGGACTACATTCATTATTTCAGCTGAAAAATGCTTAGTTTATGATTTATAGTCAACATTAGTGAAATGTCCCAAACAAGCGTTTTCAGCCCGAGTGGAGCACATTTTGACCGTTTTTTTAAAAACATCATTGTACATTGAAATTTCTGTTTGCGTATGCTTTAGAAGCAAGAATTAAGAGGACTACATTCATTATTTCAGCTGAAAAATGCTTAGTTTATGATTTATAGTCAACATTAATGTAATGTCCCAAACAAGCGTTTTCAGCCCGAGTGGAGCACATTTTGACTGTTTTTTTAAAAACATCATTGTACATTGAAATTTCTGCTTGCGTATGCTTTAGAAGCATGAATTAAGAGGACTACATTCATTATTTCAGCTGAAAAATGCTTAGTTTATGATTTATAGTCAACATTAGTGAAATGTCCCAAACAAGCGTTTTCAGCCCGAGTGGAGCACATTTTGACCGTTTTTTTAAAAACATCATTGTACATTGAAATTTCTGTTTGCGTATGCTTTAGAAGCAAGAATTAAGAGGACTACATTCATTATTTCAGCTGAAAAATGCTTAGTTTATGATTTATAGTCAACATTAATGTAATGTCCCAAACAAGCGTTTTCAGCCCGAGTGGAGCACATTTTGACTGTTTTTTTAAAAACATCATTGTACATTGAAATTTCTGCTTGCGTATGCTTTAGAAGCAAGAATTAAGAGGACTACATTCATTATTTCGGCTGAAAAATGCTTAGTTTATGATTTATAGTCAACATTAATGAAATGTCCCCAACAGCGTTTTCAGCCCGAGTGGAGCACATTTTGACTGTTTTTTTAAAAACATCATTGTACATTGAAATTTCTGCTTGCGTATGCTTTAGAAGCAAGAATTAAGAGGACTACATTCATTATTTCAGCTGAAAAATGCTTAGTTTTTGATTTATAGTCAACATTAATGAAATGTCCCCAACAGCGTTTTCAGCCCGAGTGGAGCACATTTTGACTGTTTTTTTTAAAAACATCATTGTACATTGAAATTTCTGCTTGCGTATGCTTTAGAAGCAAGAATTAAGAGGACTACATTCATTATTTCAGCTGAAAAATGCTTAGTTTATGAATTATAGTCAACATTAATGAAATGTTCCAAACAAGCGTTTTCAGCCCGAGTGGAGCACATTTTGACCGTTTTTTTAAAAACATCATTGTACATTGAAATTTCTGTTTGCGTATGCTTTAGAAGCAAGAATTAAGAGGACTACATTCATTATTTCAGCTGAAAAATGCTTAGTTTATGATTTATAGTCAACATTAATGTAATGTCCCAAACAAGCGTTTTCAGCCCGAGTGGAGCACATTTTGACTGTTTTTTTAAAAACATCATTGTACATTGAAATTTCTGCTTGCGTATGCTTTAGAAGCAAGAATTAAGAGGACTACATTCATTATTTCGGCTGAAAAATGCTTAGTTTATGATTTATAGTCAACATTAATGAAATGTCCCCAACAGCGTTTTCAGCCCGAGTGGAGCACATTTTGACTGTTTTTTTAAAAACATCATTGTACATTGAAATTTCTGCTTGCGTATGCTTTAGAAGCAAGAATTAAGAGGACTACATTCATTATTTCAGCTGAAAAATGCTTAGTTTATGAATTATAGTCAACATTATTGAAATGTCCCAAACAAGCGTTTTCAGCCCGAGTGGAGCACATTTTGACCGTTTTTTTAAAAACATCATTGTACATTGAAATTTCTGTTTGCGTATGCTTTAGAAGCAAGAATTAAGAGGACTACATTCATTATTTCAGCTGAAAAATGCTTAGTTTATGATTTATAGTCAACATTAATGTAATGTCCCAAACAAGCGTTTTCAGCCCGAGTGGAGCACATTTTGACTGTTTTTTTAAAAACATCATTGTACATTGAAATTTCTGCTTGCGTATGCTTTAGAAGCAAGAATTAAGAGGACTACATTCATTATTTCGGCTGAAAAATGCTTAGTTTATGATTTATAGTCAACATTAATGAAATGTCCCCAACAGCGTTTTCAGCCCGAGTGGAGCACATTTTGACTGTTTTTTTAAAAACATCATTGTACATTGAAATTTCTGCTTGCGTATGCTTTAGAAGCAAGAATTAAGAGGACTACATTCATTATTTCAGCTGAAAAATGCTTAGTTTTTGATTTATAGTCAACATTAATGAAATGTCCCCAACAGCGTTTTCAGCCCGAGTGGAGCACATTTTGACTGTTTTTTTTAAAAACATCATTGTACATTGAAATTTCTGCTTGCGTATGCTTTAGAAGCAAGAATTAAGAGGACTACATTCATTATTTCAGCTGAAAAATGCTTAGTTTATGAATTATAGTCAACATTAGTGAAATGTCCCAAACAAGCGTTTTCAGCCCGAGTGGAGCACATTTTGACCGTTTTTTTAAAAACATCATTGTACATTGAAATTTCTGTTTGCGTATGCTTTAGAAGCAAGAATTAAGAGGACTACATTCATTATTTCAGCTGAAAAATGCTTAGTTTATGATTTATAGTCAACATTAATGAAATGTCCCCAACAGCGTTTTCAGCCCCAGTGGAGCACATTTTGACTGTTTTTTTTAAAAACATCATTGTACATTGAAATTTCTGCTTGCGTATGCTTTAGAAGCAAGAATTAAGAGGACTACATTCATTATTTCGGCTGAAAAATGCTTAGTTTATGATTTATAGTCAACATTAATGTAATGTCCCAAACAAGCGTTTTCAGCCCGAGTGGAGCACATTTTGACTGTTTTTTTTAAAAACATCATTGTACATTGAAATTTCTGCTTGCGTATGCTTTAGAAGCAAGAATTAAGAGGACTACATTCATTATTTCAGCTGAAAAATGCTTAGTTTATGAATTATAGTCAACATTATTGAAATGTCCCAAACAAGCGTTTTCAGCCCGAGTGGAGCACATTTTGACCGTTTTTTTAAAAACATCATTGTACATTGAAATTTCTGTTTGCGTATGCTTTAGAAGCAAGAATTAAGAGGACTACATTCATTATTTCAGCTGAAAAATGCTTAGTTTATGATTTATAGTCAACATTAATGTAATGTCCCAAACAAGCGTTTTCAGCCCGAGTGGAGCACATTTTGACCGTTTTTTTAAAAACATCATTGTACATTGAAATTTCTGTTTGCGTATGCTTTAGAAGCAAGAATTAAGAGGACTACATTCATTATTTCAGCTGAAAAATGCTTAGTTTATGATTTATAGTCAACATTAATGTAATGTCCCAAACAAGCGTTTTCAGCCCGAGTGGAGCACATTTTGACTGTTTTTTTAAAAACATCATTGTACATTGAAATTTCTGCTTGCGTATGCTTTAGAAGCAAGAATTAAGAGGACTACATTCATTATTTCAGCTGAAAAATGCTTAGTTTATGATTTATAGTCAACATTAGTGAAATGTCCCAAACAAGCGTTTTCAGCCCGAGTGGAGCACATTTTGACCGTTTTTTTAAAAACATCATTGTACATTGAAATTTCTGTTTGCGTATGCTTTAGAAGCAAGAATTAAGAGGACTACATTCATTATTTCAGCTGAAAAATGCTTAGTTTATGATTTATAGTCAACATTAATGTAATGTCCCAAACAAGCGTTTTCAGCCCGAGTGGAGCACATTTTGACTGTTTTTTTAAAAACATCATTGTACATTGAAATTTCTGTTTGCGTATGCTTTAGAAGCAAGAATTAAGAGGACTACATTCATTATTTCAGCTGAAAAATGCTTAGTTTATGATTTATAGTCAACATTAATGAAATGTCCCCAACAGCGTTTTCAGCCCCAGTGGAGCACATTTTGACTGTTTTTTTTAAAAACATCATTGTACATTGAAATTTCTGCTTGCGTATGCTTTAGAAGCAAGAATTAAGAGGACTACATTCATTATTTCGGCTGAAAAATGCTTAGTTTATGATTTATAGTCAACATTAATGTAATGTCCCAAACAAGCGTTTTCAGCCCGAGTGGAGCACATTTTGACTGTTTTTTTTAAAAACATCATTGTACATTGAAATTTCTGCTTGCGTATGCTTTAGAAGCAAGAATTAAGAGGACTACATTCATTATTTCAGCTGAAAAATGCTTAGTTTATGAATTATAGTCAACATTATTGAAATGTCCCAAACAAGCGTTTTCAGCCCGAGTGGAGCACATTTTGACCGTTTTTTTAAAAACATCATTGTACATTGAAATTTCTGTTTGCGTATGCTTTAGAAGCAAGAATTAAGAGGACTACATTCATTATTTCAGCTGAAAAATGCTTAGTTTATGATTTATAGTCAACATTAATGTAATGTCCCAAACAAGCGTTTTCAGCCCGAGTGGAGCACATTTTGACCGTTTTTTTAAAAACATCATTGTACATTGAAATTTCTGTTTGCGTATGCTTTAGAAGCAAGAATTAAGAGGACTACATTCATTATTTCAGCTGAAAAATGCTTAGTTTATGATTTATAGTCAACATTAATGTAATGTCCCAAACAAGCGTTTTCAGCCCGAGTGGAGCACATTTTGACTGTTTTTTTAAAAACATCATTGTACATTGAAATTTCTGCTTGCGTATGCTTTAGAAGCAAGAATTAAGAGGACTACATTCATTATTTCAGCTGAAAAATGCTTAGTTTATGATTTATAGTCAACATTAGTGAAATGTCCCAAACAAGCGTTTTCAGCCCGAGTGGAGCACATTTTGACCGTTTTTTTAAAAACATCATTGTACATTGAAATTTCTGTTTGCGTATGCTTTAGAAGCAAGAATTAAGAGGACTACATTCATTATTTCAGCTGAAAAATGCTTAGTTTATGATTTATAGTCAACATTAATGTAATGTCCCAAACAAGCGTTTTCAGCCCGAGTGGAGCACATTTTGACTGTTTTTTTAAAAACATCATTGTACATTGAAATTTCTGCTTGCGTATGCTTTAGAAGCAAGAATTAAGAGGACTACATTCATTATTTCGGCTGAAAAATGCTTAGTTTATGATTTATAGTCAACATTAATGAAATGTCCCCAACAGCGTTTTCAGCCCGAGTGGAGCACATTTTGACTGTTTTTTTAAAAACATCATTGTACATTGAAATTTCTGCTTGCGTATGCTTTAGAAGCAAGAATTAAGAGGACTACATTCATTATTTCAGCTGAAAAATGCTTAGTTTTTGATTTATAGTCAACATTAATGAAATGTCCCCAACAGCGTTTTCAGCCCGAGTGGAGCACATTTTGACTGTTTTTTTTAAAAACATCATTGTACATTGAAATTTCTGCTTGCGTATGCTTTAGAAGCAAGAATTAAGAGGACTACATTCATTATTTCAGCTGAAAAATGCTTAGTTTATGAATTATAGTCAACATTAATGAAATGTTCCAAACAAGCGTTTTCAGCCCGAGTGGAGCACATTTTGACCGTTTTTTTAAAAACATCATTGTACATTGAAATTTCTGTTTGCGTATGCTTTAGAAGCAAGAATTAAGAGGACTACATTCATTATTTCAGCTGAAAAATGCTTAGTTTATGATTTATAGTCAACATTAATGTAATGTCCCAAACAAGCGTTTTCAGCCCGAGTGGAGCACATTTTGACTGTTTTTTTAAAAACATCATTGTACATTGAAATTTCTGCTTGCGTATGCTTTAGAAGCAAGAATTAAGAGGACTACATTCATTATTTCGGCTGAAAAATGCTTAGTTTATGATTTATAGTCAACATTAATGTAATGTCCCAAACAAGCGTTTTCAGCCCGAGTGGAGCACATTTTGACTGTTTTTTTTAAAAACATCATTGTACATTGAAATTTCTGCTTGCGTATGCTTTAGAAGCAAGAATTAAGAGGACTACATTCATTATTTCAGCTGAAAAATGCTTAGTTTATGAATTATAGTCAACATTATTGAAATGTCCCAAACAAGCGTTTTCAGCCCGAGTGGAGCACATTTTGACCGTTTTTTTAAAAACATCATTGTACATTGAAATTTCTGTTTGCGTATGCTTTAGAAGCAAGAATTAAGAGGACTACATTCATTATTTCAGCTGAAAAATGCTTAGTTTATGATTTATAGTCAACATTAATGTAATGTCCCAAACAAGCGTTTTCAGCCCGAGTGGAGCACATTTTGACCGTTTTTTTAAAAACATCATTGTACATTGAAATTTCTGCTTGCGTATGCTTTAGAAGCAAGAATTAAGAGGACTACATTCATTATTTCAGCTGAAAAATGCTTAGTTTATGAATTATAGTCAACATTATTGAAATGTCCCAAACAAGCGTTTTCAGCCCGAGTGGAGCACATTTTGACCGTTTTTTTAAAAACATCATTGTACATTGAAATTTCTGTTTGCGTATGCTTTAGAAGCAAGAATTAAGAGGACTACATTCATTATTTCAGCTGAAAAATGCTTAGTTTATGATTTATAGTCAACATTAATGTAATGTCCCAAACAAGCGTTTTCAGCCCGAGTGGAGCACATTTTGACCGTTTTTTTAAAAACATCATTGTACATTGAAATTTCTGTTTGCGTATGCTTTAGAAGCAAGAATTAAGAGGACTACATTCATTATTTCAGCTGAAAAATGCTTAGTTTATGATTTATAGTCAACATTAATGTAATGTCCCAAACAAGCGTTTTCAGCCCGAGTGGAGCACATTTTGACTGTTTTTTTAAAAACATCATTGTACATTGAAATTTCTGCTTGCGTATGCTTTAGAAGCAAGAATTAAGAGGACTACATTCATTATTTCAGCTGAAAAATGCTTAGTTTATGATTTATAGTCAACATTAGTGAAATGTCCCAAACAAGTGTTTTCAGCCCGAGTGGAGCACATTTTGACCGTTTTTTTAAAAACATCATTGTACATTGAAATTTCTGTTTGCGTATGCTTTAGAAGCAAGAATTAAGAGGACTACATTCATTATTTCAGCTGAAAAATGCTTAGTTTATGATTTATAGTCAACATTAATGTAATGTCCCAAACAAGCGTTTTCAGCCCGAGTGGAGCACATTTTGACTGTTTTTTTAAAAACATCATTGTACATTGAAATTTCTGCTTGCGTATGCTTTAGAAGCAAGAATTAAGAGGACTACATTCATTATTTCGGCTGAAAAATGCTTAGTTTATGATTTATAGTCAACATTAATGAAATGTCCCCAACAGCGTTTTCAGCCCGAGTGGAGCACATTTTGACTGTTTTTTTAAAAACATCATTGTACATTGAAATTTCTGCTTGCGTATGCTTTAGAAGCAAGAATTAAGAGGACTACATTCATTATTTCAGCTGAAAAATGCTTAGTTTTTGATTTATAGTCAACATTAATGAAATGTCCCCAACAGCGTTTTCAGCCCGAGTGGAGCACATTTTGACTGTTTTTTTTAAAAACATCATTGTACATTGAAATTTCTGCTTGCGTATGCTTTAGAAGCAAGAATTAAGAGGACTACATTCATTATTTCAGCTGAAAAATGCTTAGTTTATGAATTATAGTCAACATTAATGAAATGTTCCAAACAAGCGTTTTCAGCCCGAGTGGAGCACATTTTGACCGTTTTTTTAAAAACATCATTGTACATTGAAATTTCTGTTTGCGTATGCTTTAGAAGCAAGAATTAAGAGGACTACATTCATTATTTCAGCTGAAAAATGCTTAGTTTATGATTTATAGTCAACATTAATGTAATGTCCCAAACAAGCGTTTTCAGCCCGAGTGGAGCACATTTTGACTGTTTTTTTAAAAACATCATTGTACATTGAAATTTCTGCTTGCGTATGCTTTAGAAGCAAGAATTAAGAGGACTACATTCATTATTTCGGCTGAAAAATGCTTAGTTTATGATTTATAGTCAACATTAATGTAATGTCCCAAACAAGCGTTTTCAGCCCGAGTGGAGCACATTTTGACTGTTTTTTTTAAAAACATCATTGTACATTGAAATTTCTGCTTGCGTATGCTTTAGAAGCAAGAATTAAGAGGACTACATTCATTATTTCAGCTGAAAAATGCTTAGTTTATGAATTATAGTCAACATTATTGAAATGTCCCAAACAAGCGTTTTCAGCCCGAGTGGAGCACATTTTGACCGTTTTTTTAAAAACATCATTGTACATTGAAATTTCTGTTTGCGTATGCTTTAGAAGCAAGAATTAAGAGGACTACATTCATTATTTCAGCTGAAAAATGCTTAGTTTATGATTTATAGTCAACATTAATGTAATGTCCCAAACAAGCGTTTTCAGCCCGAGTGGAGCACATTTTGACCGTTTTTTTAAAAACATCATTGTACATTGAAATTTCTGTTTGCGTATGCTTTAGAAGCAAGAATTAAGAGGACTACATTCATTATTTCAGCTGAAAAATGCTTAGTTTATGATTTATAGTCAACATTAATGTAATGTCCCAAACAAGCGTTTTCAGCCCGAGTGGAGCACATTTTGACTGTTTTTTTAAAAACATCATTGTACATTGAAATTTCTGCTTGCGTATGCTTTAGAAGCAAGAATTAAGAGGACTACATTCATTATTTCAGCTGAAAAATGCTTAGTTTATGATTTATAGTCAACATTAGTGAAATGTCCCAAACAAGCGTTTTCAGCCCGAGTGGAGCACATTTTGACCGTTTTTTTAAAAACATCATTGTACATTGAAATTTCTGTTTGCGTATGCTTTAGAAGCAAGAATTAAGAGGACTACATTCATTATTTCAGCTGAAAAATGCTTAGTTTATGATTTATAGTCAACATTAATGTAATGTCCCAAACAAGCGTTTTCAGCCCGAGTGGAGCACATTTTGACTGTTTTTTTAAAAACATCATTGTACATTGAAATTTCTGCTTGCGTATGCTTTAGAAGCAAGAATTAAGAGGACTACATTCATTATTTCGGCTGAAAAATGCTTAGTTTATGATTTATAGTCAACATTAATGAAATGTCCCCAACAGCGTTTTCAGCCCGAGTGGAGCACATTTTGACTGTTTTTTTAAAAACATCATTGTACATTGAAATTTCTGCTTGCGTATGCTTTAGAAGCAAGAATTAAGAGGACTACATTCATTATTTCAGCTGAAAAATGCTTAGTTTTTGATTTATAGTCAACATTAATGAAATGTCCCCAACAGCGTTTTCAGCCCGAGTGGAGCACATTTTGACTGTTTTTTTTAAAAACATCATTGTACATTGAAATTTCTGCTTGCGTATGCTTTAGAAGCAAGAATTAAGAGGACTACATTCATTATTTCAGCTGAAAAATGCTTAGTTTATGAATTATAGTCAACATTAATGAAATGTTCCAAACAAGCGTTTTCAGCCCGAGTGGAGCACATTTTGACCGTTTTTTTAAAAACATCATTGTACATTGAAATTTCTGTTTGCGTATGCTTTAGAAGCAAGAATTAAGAGGACTACATTCATTATTTCAGCTGAAAAATGCTTAGTTTATGATTTATAGTCAACATTAATGTAATGTCCCAAACAAGCGTTTTCAGCCCGAGTGGAGCACATTTTGACTGTTTTTTTAAAAACATCATTGTACATTGAAATTTCTGCTTGCGTATGCTTTAGAAGCAAGAATTAAGAGGACTACATTCATTATTTCGGCTGAAAAATGCTTAGTTTATGATTTATAGTCAACATTAATGAAATGTCCCCAACAGCGTTTTCAGCCCGAGTGGAGCACATTTTGACTGTTTTTTTAAAAACATCATTGTACATTGAAATTTCTGCTTGCGTATGCTTTAGAAGCAAGAATTAAGAGGACTACATTCATTATTTCAGCTGAAAAATGCTTAGTTTTTGATTTATAGTCAACATTAATGAAATGTCCCCAACAGCGTTTTCAGCCCGAGTGGAGCACATTTTGACTGTTTTTTTTAAAAACATCATTGTACATTGAAATTTCTGCTTGCGTATGCTTTAGAAGCAAGAATTAAGAGGACTACATTCATTATTTCAGCTGAAAAATGCTTAGTTTATGAATTATAGTCAACATTAGTGAAATGTCCCAAACAAGCGTTTTCAGCCCGAGTGGAGCACATTTTGACCGTTTTTTTAAAAACATCATTGTACATTGAAATTTCTGTTTGCGTATGCTTTAGAAGCAAGAATTAAGAGGACTACATTCATTATTTCAGCTGAAAAATGCTTAGTTTATGATTTATAGTCAACATTAATGAAATGTCCCCAACAGCGTTTTCAGCCCCAGTGGAGCACATTTTGACTGTTTTTTTTAAAAACATCATTGTACATTGAAATTTCTGCTTGCGTATGCTTTAGAAGCAAGAATTAAGAGGACTACATTCATTATTTCAGCTGAAAAATGCTTAGTTTATGATTTATAGTCAACATTAATGTAATGTCCCAAACAAGCGTTTTCAGCCCGAGTGGAGCACATTTTGACTGTTTTTTTTAAAAACATCATTGTACATTGAAATTTCTGCTTGCGTATGCTTTAGAAGCAAGAATTAAGAGGACTACATTCATTATTTCAGCTGAAAAATGCTTAGTTTATGAATTATAGTCAACATTATTGAAATGTCCCAAACAAGCGTTTTCAGCCCGAGTGGAGCACATTTTGACCGTTTTTTTAAAAACATCATTGTACATTGAAATTTCTGTTTGCGTATGCTTTAGAAGCAAGAATTAAGAGGACTACATTCATTATTTCAGCTGAAAAATGCTTAGTTTATGATTTATAGTCAACATTAATGTAATGTCCCAAACAAGCGTTTTCAGCCCGAGTGGAGCACATTTTGACCGTTTTTTTAAAAACATCATTGTACATTGAAATTTCTGTTTGCGTATGCTTTAGAAGCAAGAATTAAGAGGACTACATTCATTATTTCAGCTGAAAAATGCTTAGTTTATGATTTATAGTCAACATTAATGTAATGTCCCAAACAAGCGTTTTCAGCCCGAGTGGAGCACATTTTGACTGTTTTTTTAAAAACATCATTGTACATTGAAATTTCTGCTTGCGTATGCTTTAGAAGCAAGAATTAAGAGGACTACATTCATTATTTCAGCTGAAAAATGCTTAGTTTATGATTTATAGTCAACATTAATGAAATGTCCCCAACAGCGTTTTCAGCCCGAGTGGAGCACATTTTGACTGTTTTTTTTAAAAACATCATTGTACATTGAAATTTCTGCTTGCGTATGCTTTAGAAGCAAGAATTAAGAGGACTACATTCATTATTTCAGCTGAAAAATGCTTAGTTTATGATTTATAGTCAACATTAATGTAATGTCCCAAACAAGCGTTTTCAGCCCGAGTGGAGCACATTTTGACTGTTTTTTTAAAAACATCATTGTACATTGAAATTTCTGCTCGCGTATGCTTTAGAAGCAAGAATTAAGAGGACTACATTCATTATTTCAGCTGAAAAATGCTTAGTTTATGATTTATAGTCAACATTAGTGAAATGTCCCAAACAAGCGTTTTCAGCCCGAGTGGAGCACATTTTGACCGTTTTTTTAAAAACATCATTGTACATTGAAATTTCTGTTTGCGTATGCTTTAGAAGCAAGAATTAAGAGGACTACATTCATTATTTCAGCTGAAAAATGCTTAGTTTATGATTTATAGTCAACATTAATGTAATGTCCCAAACAAGCGTTTTCAGCCCGAGTGGAGCACATTTTGACTGTTTTTTTAAAAACATCATTGTACATTGAAATTTCTGCTTGCGTATGCTTTAGAAGCAAGAATTAAGAGGACTACATTCATTATTTCGGCTGAAAAATGCTTAGTTTATGATTTATAGTCAACATTAATGAAATGTCCCCAACAGCGTTTTCAGCCCGAGTGGAGCACATTTTGACTGTTTTTTTAAAAACATCATTGTACATTGAAATTTCTGCTTGCGTATGCTTTAGAAGCAAGAATTAAGAGGACTACATTCATTATTTCAGCTGAAAAATGCTTAGTTTTTGATTTATAGTCAACATTAATGAAATGTCCCCAACAGCGTTTTCAGCCCGAGTGGAGCACATTTTGACTGTTTTTTTTAAAAACATCATTGTACATTGAAATTTCTGCTTGCGTATGCTTTAGAAGCAAGAATTAAGAGGACTACATTCATTATTTCAGCTGAAAAATGCTTAGTTTATGATTTATAGTCAACATTAGTGAAATGTCCCAAACAAGCGTTTTCAGCCCGAGTGGAGCACATTTTGACCGTTTTTTTAAAAACATCATTGTACATTGAAATTTCTGTTTGCGTATGCTTTAGAAGCAAGAATTAAGAGGACTACATTCATTATTTCAGCTGAAATATGCTTAGTTTATGATTTATAGTCAACATTAATGTAATGTCCCAAACAAGCGTTTTCAGCCCGAGTGGAGCACATTTTGACTGTTTTTTTTAAAAACATCATTGTACATTGAAATTTCTGCTTGCGTATGCTTTAGAAGCAAGAATTAAGAGGACTACATTCATTATTTCGGCTGAAAAATGCTTAGTTTATGATTTATAGTCAACATTAATGAAATGTCCCCAACAGCGTTTTCAGCCCGAGTGGAGCACATTTTGACCGTTTTTTTAAAAACATCATTGTACATTGAAATTTCTGTTTGCGTATGCTTTAGAAGCAAGAATTAAGAGGACTACATTCATTATTTCAGCTGAAAAATGCTTAGTTTATGATTTATAGTCAACATTAATGTAATGTCCCAAACAAGCGTTTTCAGCCCGAGTGGAGCACATTTTGACTGTTTTTTTAAAAACATCATTGTACATTGAAATTTCTGCTTGCGTATGCTTTAGAAGCAAGAATTAAGAGGACTACATTCATTATTTCGGCTGAAAAATGCTTAGTTTATGATTTATAGTCAACATTAATGAAATGTCCCCAACAGCGTTTTCAGCCCGAGTGGAGCACATTTTGACTGTTTTTTTAAAAACATCATTGTACATTGAAATTTCTGCTTGCGTATGCTTTAGAAGCAAGAATTAAGAGGACTACATTCATTATTTCAGCTGAAAAATGCTTAGTTTTTGATTTATAGTCAACATTAATGAAATGTCCCCAACAGCGTTTTCAGCCCGAGTGGAGCACATTTTGACCGTTTTTTTAAAAACATCATTGTACATTGAAATTTCTGTTTGCGTATGCTTTAGAAGCAAGAATTAAGAGGACTACATTCATTATTTCAGCTGAAAAATGCTTAGTTTATGATTTATAGTCAACATTAATGTAATGTCCCAAACAAGCGTTTTCAGCCCGAGTGGAGCACATTTTGACTGTTTTTTTAAAAACATCATTGTACATTGAAATTTCTGCTTGCGTATGCTTTAGAAGCAAGAATTAAGAGGACTACATTCATTATTTCGGCTGAAAAATGCTTAGTTTATGATTTATAGTCAACATTAATGAAATGTCCCCAACAGCGTTTTCAGCCCGAGTGGAGCACATTTTGACTGTTTTTTTAAAAACATCATTGTACATTGAAATTTCTGCTTGCGTATGCTTTAGAAGCAAGAATTAAGAGGACTACATTCATTATTTCAGCTGAAAAATGCTTAGTTTTTGATTTATAGTCAACATTAATGAAATGTCCCCAACAGCGTTTTCAGCCCGAGTGGAGCACATTTTGACTGTTTTTTTTAAAAACATCATTGTACATTGAAATTTCTGCTTGCGTATGCTTTAGAAGCAAGAATTAAGAGGACTACATTCATTATTTCAGCTGAAAAATGCTTAGTTTATGAATTATAGTCAACATTAATGAAATGTTCCAAACAAGCGTTTTCAGCCCGAGTGGAGCACATTTTGACCGTTTTTTTAAAAACATCATTGTACATTGAAATTTCTGTTTGCGTATGCTTTAGAAGCAAGAATTAAGAGGACTACATTCATTATTTCAGCTGAAAAATGCTTAGTTTATGATTTATAGTCAACATTAATGTAATGTCCCAAACAAGCGTTTTCAGCCCGAGTGGAGCACATTTTGACTGTTTTTTTAAAAACATCATTGTACATTGAAATTTCTGCTTGCGTATGCTTTAGAAGCAAGAATTAAGAGGACTACATTCATTATTTCGGCTGAAAAATGCTTAGTTTATGATTTATAGTCAACATTAATGAAATGTCCCCAACAGCGTTTTCAGCCCGAGTGGAGCACATTTTGACTGTTTTTTTAAAAACATCATTGTACATTGAAATTTCTGCTTGCGTATGCTTTAGAAGCAAGAATTAAGAGGACTACATTCATTATTTCAGCTGAAAAATGCTTAGTTTTTGATTTATAGTCAACATTAATGAAATGTCCCCAACAGCGTTTTCAGCCCGAGTGGAGCACATTTTGACTGTTTTTTTTAAAAACATCATTGTACATTGAAATTTCTGCTTGCGTATGCTTTAGAAGCAAGAATTAAGAGGACTACATTCATTATTTCAGCTGAAAAATGCTTAGTTTATGAATTATAGTCAACATTAATGAAATGTTCCAAACAAGCGTTTTCAGCCCGAGTGGAGCACATTTTGACCGTTTTTTTAAAAACATCATTGTACATTGAAATTTCTGTTTGCGTATGCTTTAGAAGCAAGAATTAAGAGGACTACATTCATTATTTCAGCTGAAAAATGCTTAGTTTATGATTTATAGTCAACATTAATGTAATGTCCCAAACAAGCGTTTTCAGCCCGAGTGGAGCACATTTTGACTGTTTTTTTAAAAACATCATTGTACATTGAAATTTCTGCTTGCGTATGCTTTAGAAGCAAGAATTAAGAGGACTACATTCATTATTTCGGCTGAAAAATGCTTAGTTTATGATTTATAGTCAACATTAATGAAATGTCCCCAACAGCGTTTTCAGCCCGAGTGGAGCACATTTTGACTGTTTTTTTAAAAACATCATTGTACATTGAAATTTCTGCTTGCGTATGCTTTAGAAGCAAGAATTAAGAGGACTACATTCATTATTTCAGCTGAAAAATGCTTAGTTTTTGATTTATAGTCAACATTAATGAAATGTCCCCAACAGCGTTTTCAGCCCGAGTGGAGCACATTTTGACTGTTTTTTTTAAAAACATCATTGTACATTGAAATTTCTGCTTGCGTATGCTTTAGAAGCAAGAATTAAGAGGACTACATTCATTATTTCAGCTGAAAAATGCTTAGTTTATGAATTATAGTCAACATTAGTGAAATGTCCCAAACAAGCGTTTTCAGCCCGAGTGGAGCACATTTTGACCGTTTTTTTAAAAACATCATTGTACATTGAAATTTCTGTTTGCGTATGCTTTAGAAGCAAGAATTAAGAGGACTACATTCATTATTTCAGCTGAAAAATGCTTAGTTTATGATTTATAGTCAACATTAATGAAATGTCCCCAACAGCGTTTTCAGCCCCAGTGGAGCACATTTTGACTGTTTTTTTTAAAAACATCATTGTACATTGAAATTTCTGCTTGCGTATGCTTTAGAAGCAAGAATTAAGAGGACTACATTCATTATTTCAGCTGAAAAATGCTTAGTTTATGATTTATAGTCAACATTAATGTAATGTCCCAAACAAGCGTTTTCAGCCCGAGTGGAGCACATTTTGACTGTTTTTTTTAAAAACATCATTGTACATTGAAATTTCTGCTTGCGTATGCTTTAGAAGCAAGAATTAAGAGGACTACATTCATTATTTCAGCTGAAAAATGCTTAGTTTATGAATTATAGTCAACATTATTGAAATGTCCCAAACAAGCGTTTTCAGCCCGAGTGGAGCACATTTTGACCGTTTTTTTAAAAACATCATTGTACATTGAAATTTCTGTTTGCGTATGCTTTAGAAGCAAGAATTAAGAGGACTACATTCATTATTTCAGCTGAAAAATGCTTAGTTTATGATTTATAGTCAACATTAATGTAATGTCCCAAACAAGCGTTTTCAGCCCGAGTGGAGCACATTTTGACCGTTTTTTTAAAAACATCATTGTACATTGAAATTTCTGTTTGCGTATGCTTTAGAAGCAAGAATTAAGAGGACTACATTCATTATTTCAGCTGAAAAATGCTTAGTTTATGATTTATAGTCAACATTAATGTAATGTCCCAAACAAGCGTTTTCAGCCCGAGTGGAGCACATTTTGACTGTTTTTTTAAAAACATCATTGTACATTGAAATTTCTGCTTGCGTATGCTTTAGAAGCAAGAATTAAGAGGACTACATTCATTATTTCAGCTGAAAAATGCTTAGTTTATGATTTATAGTCAACATTAATGAAATGTCCCCAACAGCGTTTTCAGCCCGAGTGGAGCACATTTTGACTGTTTTTTTTAAAAACATCATTGTACATTGAAATTTCTGCTTGCGTATGCTTTAGAAGCAAGAATTAAGAGGACTACATTCATTATTTCAGCTGAAAAATGCTTAGTTTATGATTTATAGTCAACATTAATGTAATGTCCCAAACAAGCGTTTTCAGCCCGAGTGGAGCACATTTTGACTGTTTTTTTAAAAACATCATTGTACATTGAAATTTCTGCTCGCGTATGCTTTAGAAGCAAGAATTAAGAGGACTACATTCATTATTTCAGCTGAAAAATGCTTAGTTTATGATTTATAGTCAACATTAGTGAAATGTCCCAAACAAGCGTTTTCAGCCCGAGTGGAGCACATTTTGACCGTTTTTTTAAAAACATCATTGTACATTGAAATTTCTGTTTGCGTATGCTTTAGAAGCAAGAATTAAGAGGACTACATTCATTATTTCAGCTGAAAAATGCTTAGTTTATGATTTATAGTCAACATTAATGTAATGTCCCAAACAAGCGTTTTCAGCCCGAGTGGAGCACATTTTGACTGTTTTTTTAAAAACATCATTGTACATTGAAATTTCTGCTTGCGTATGCTTTAGAAGCAAGAATTAAGAGGACTACATTCATTATTTCGGCTGAAAAATGCTTAGTTTATGATTTATAGTCAACATTAATGAAATGTCCCCAACAGCGTTTTCAGCCCGAGTGGAGCACATTTTGACTGTTTTTTTAAAAACATCATTGTACATTGAAATTTCTGCTTGCGTATGCTTTAGAAGCAAGAATTAAGAGGACTACATTCATTATTTCAGCTGAAAAATGCTTAGTTTTTGATTTATAGTCAACATTAATGAAATGTCCCCAACAGCGTTTTCAGCCCGAGTGGAGCACATTTTGACTGTTTTTTTTAAAAACATCATTGTACATTGAAATTTCTGCTTGCGTATGCTTTAGAAGCAAGAATTAAGAGGACTACATTCATTATTTCAGCTGAAAAATGCTTAGTTTATGATTTATAGTCAACATTAGTGAAATGTCCCAAACAAGCGTTTTCAGCCCGAGTGGAGCACATTTTGACCGTTTTTTTAAAAACATCATTGTACATTGAAATTTCTGTTTGCGTATGCTTTAGAAGCAAGAATTAAGAGGACTACATTCATTATTTCAGCTGAAATATGCTTAGTTTATGATTTATAGTCAACATTAATGTAATGTCCCAAACAAGCGTTTTCAGCCCGAGTGGAGCACATTTTGACTGTTTTTTTTAAAAACATCATTGTACATTGAAATTTCTGCTTGCGTATGCTTTAGAAGCAAGAATTAAGAGGACTACATTCATTATTTCGGCTGAAAAATGCTTAGTTTATGATTTATAGTCAACATTAATGAAATGTCCCCAACAGCGTTTTCAGCCCGAGTGGAGCACATTTTGACCGTTTTTTTAAAAACATCATTGTACATTGAAATTTCTGTTTGCGTATGCTTTAGAAGCAAGAATTAAGAGGACTACATTCATTATTTCAGCTGAAAAATGCTTAGTTTATGATTTATAGTCAACATTAATGTAATGTCCCAAACAAGCGTTTTCAGCCCGAGTGGAGCACATTTTGACTGTTTTTTTAAAAACATCATTGTACATTGAAATTTCTGCTTGCGTATGCTTTAGAAGCAAGAATTAAGAGGACTACATTCATTATTTCGGCTGAAAAATGCTTAGTTTATGATTTATAGTCAACATTAATGAAATGTCCCCAACAGCGTTTTCAGCCCGAGTGGAGCACATTTTGACTGTTTTTTTAAAAACATCATTGTACATTGAAATTTCTGCTTGCGTATGCTTTAGAAGCAAGAATTAAGAGGACTACATTCATTATTTCAGCTGAAAAATGCTTAGTTTTTGATTTATAGTCAACATTAATGAAATGTCCCCAACAGCGTTTTCAGCCCGAGTGGAGCACATTTTGACCGTTTTTTTAAAAACATCATTGTACATTGAAATTTCTGTTTGCGTATGCTTTAGAAGCAAGAATTAAGAGGACTACATTCATTATTTCAGCTGAAAAATGCTTAGTTTATGATTTATAGTCAACATTAATGTAATGTCCCAAACAAGCGTTTTCAGCCCGAGTGGAGCACATTTTGACTGTTTTTTTAAAAACATCATTGTACATTGAAATTTCTGCTTGCGTATGCTTTAGAAGCAAGAATTAAGAGGACTACATTCATTATTTCGGCTGAAAAATGCTTAGTTTATGATTTATAGTCAACATTAATGAAATGTCCCCAACAGCGTTTTCAGCCCGAGTGGAGCACATTTTGACTGTTTTTTTAAAAACATCATTGTACATTGAAATTTCTGCTTGCGTATGCTTTAGAAGCAAGAATTAAGAGGACTACATTCATTATTTCAGCTGAAAAATGCTTAGTTTATGATTTATAGTCAACATTAATGAAATGTCCCCAACAGCGTTTTCAGCCCGAGTGGAGCACATTTTGACTGTTTTTTTAAAAACATCATTGTACATTGAAATTTCTGCTTGCGTATGCTTTAGAAGCAAGAATTAAGAGGACTACATTCATTATTTCAGCTGAAAAATGCTTAGTTTATGATTTATAGTCAACATTAGTGAAATGTCCCAAACAAGCGTTTTCAGCCCGAGTGGAGCACATTTTGACCGTTTTTTTAAAAACATCATTGTACATTGAAATTTCTGTTTGCGTATGCTTTAGAAGCAAGAATTAAGAGGACTACATTCATTATTTCAGCTGAAATATGCTTAGTTTATGATTTATAGTCAACATTAATGTAATGTCCCAAACAAGCGTTTTCAGCCCGAGTGGAGCACATTTTGACTGTTTTTTTTAAAAACATCATTGTACATTGAAATTTCTGCTTGCGTATGCTTTAGAAGCAAGAATTAAGAGGACTACATTCATTATTTCAGCTGAAAAATGCTTAGTTTATGATTTATAGTCAACATTAATGAAATGTCCCCAACAGCGTTTTCAGCCCCAGTGGAGCACATTTTGACTGTTTTTTTTAAAAACATCATTGTACATTGAAATTTCTGCTTGCGTATGCTTTAGAAGCAAGAATTAAGAGGACTACATTCATTATTTCAGCTGAAAAATGCTTAGTTTATGATTTATAGTCAACATTAATGTAATGTCCCAAACAAGCGTTTTCAGCCCGAGTGGAGCACATTTTGACTGTTTTTTTTAAAAACATCATTGTACATTGAAATTTCTGCTTGCGTATGCTTTAGAAGCAAGAATTAAGAGGACTACATTCATTATTTCAGCTGAAAAATGCTTAGTTTATGAATTATAGTCAATATTATTGAAATGTCCCAAACAAGCGTTTTCAGCCCGAGTGGAGCACATTTTGACCGTTTTTTTAAAAACATCATTGTACATTGAAATTTCTGTTTGCGTATGCTTTAGAAGCAAGAATTAAGAGGACTACATTCATTATTTCAGCTGAAAAATGCTTAGTTTATGATTTATAGTCAACATTAATGTAATGTCCCAAACAAGCGTTTTCAGCCCGAGTGGAGCACATTTTGACCGTTTTTTTAAAAACATCATTGTACATTGAAATTTCTGTTTGCGTATGCTTTAGAAGCAAGAATTAAGAGGACTACATTCATTATTTCAGCTGAAAAATGCTTAGTTTATGATTTATAGTCAACATTAATGTAATGTCCCAAACAAGCGTTTTCAGCCCGAGTGGAGCACATTTTGACTGTTTTTTTAAAAACATCATTGTACATTGAAATTTCTGCTTGCGTATGCTTTAGAAGCAAGAATTAAGAGGACTACATTCATTATTTCAGCTGAAAAATGCTTAGTTTTTGATTTATAGTCAACATTAATGAAATGTCCCCAACAGCGTTTTCAGCCCGAGTGGAGCACATTTTGACTGTTTTTTTTAAAAACATCATTGTACATTGAAATTTCTGCTTGCGTATGCTTTAGAAGCAAGAATTAAGAGGACTACATTCATTATTTCAGCTGAAAAATGCTTAGTTTATGATTTATAGTCAACATTAGTGAAATGTCCCAAACAAGCGTTTTCAGCCCGAGTGGAGCACATTTTGACCGTTTTTTTAAAAACATCATTGTACATTGAAATTTCTGCTTGCGTATGCTTTAGAAGCAAGAATTAAGAGGACTACATTCATTATTTCAGCTGAAAAATGCTTAGTTTATGATTTATAGTCAACATTAGTGAAATGTCCCAAACAAGCGTTTTCAGCCCGAGTGGAGCACATTTTGACCGTTTTTTTAAAAACATCATTGTACATTGAAATTTCTGTTTGCGTATGCTTTAGAAGCAAGAATTAAGAGGACTACATTCATTATTTCAGCTGAAATATGCTTAGTTTATGATTTATAGTCAACATTAATGTAATGTCCCAAACAAGCGTTTTCAGCCCGAGTGGAGCACATTTTGACTGTTTTTTTTTAAAAACATCATTGTACATTGAAATTTCTGCTTGCGTATGCTTTAGAAGCAAGAATTAAGAGGACTACATTCATTATTTCAGCTGAAAAATGCTTAGTTTATGATTTATAGTCAACATTAATGAAATGTCCCCAACAGCGTTTTCAGCCCCAGTGGAGCACATTTTGACTGTTTTTTTTAAAAACATCATTGTACATTGAAATTTCTGCTTGCGTATGCTTTAGAAGCAAGAATTAAGAGGACTACATTCATTATTTCAGCTGAAAAATGCTTAGTTTATGATTTATAGTCAACATTAATGTAATGTCCCAAACAAGCGTTTTCAGCCCGAGTGGAGCACATTTTGACTGTTTTTTTTAAAAACATCATTGTACATTGAAATTTCTGCTTGCGTATGCTTTAGAAGCAAGAATTAAGAGGACTACATTCATTATTTCAGCTGAAAAATGCTTAGTTTATGAATTATAGTCAACATTATTGAAATGTCCCAAACAAGCGTTTTCAGCCCGAGTGGAGCACATTTTGACCGTTTTTTTAAAAACATCATTGTACATTGAAATTTCTGTTTGCGTATGCTTTAGAAGCAAGAATTAAGAGGACTACATTCATTATTTCAGCTGAAAAATGCTTAGTTTATGATTTATAGTCAACATTAATGTAATGTCCCAAACAAGCGTTTTCAGCCCGAGTGGAGCACATTTTGACTGTTTTTTTAAAAACATCATTGTACATTGAAATTTCTGCTTGCGTATGCTTTAGAAGCAAGAATTAAGAGGACTACATTCATTATTTCAGCTGAAAAATGCTTAGTTTATGATATATAGTCAACATTAATGTAATGTCCCAAACAAGCGTTTTCAGCCCGAGTGGAGCACATTTTGACTGTTTTTTTAAAAACATCATTGTACATTGAAATTTCTGCTTGCGTATGCTTTAGAAGCAAGAATTAAGAGGACTACATTCATTATTTCAGCTGAAAAATGCTTAGTTTTTGATTTATAGTCAACATTAATGAAATGTCCCCAACAGCGTTTTCAGCCCGAGTGGAGCACATTTTGACTGTTTTTTTTAAAAACATCATTGTACATTGAAATTTCTGCTTGCGTATGCTTTAGAAGCAAGAATTAAGAGGACTACATTCATTATTTCAGCTGAAAAATGCTTAGTTTATGATTTATAGTCAACATTAGTGAAATGTCCCAAACAAGCGTTTTCAGCCCGAGTGGAGCACATTTTGACCGTTTTTTTAAAAACATCATTGTACATTGAAATTTCTGTTTGCGTATGCTTTAGAAGCAAGAATTAAGAGGACTACATTCATTATTTCAGCTGAAATATGCTTAGTTTATGATTTATAGTCAACATTAATGTAATGTCCCAAACAAGCGTTTTCAGCCCGAGTGGAGCACATTTTGACTGTTTTTTTTAAAAACATCATTGTACATTGAAATTTCTGCTTGCGTATGCTTTAGAAGCAAGAATTAAGAGGACTACATTCATTATTTCGGCTGAAAAATGCTTAGTTTATGATTTATAGTCAACATTAATGAAATGTCCCCAACAGCGTTTTCAGCCCGAGTGGAGCACATTTTGACCATTTTTTTAAAAACATCATTGTACATTGAAATTTCTGTTTGCGTATGCTTTAGAAGCAAGAATTAAGAGGACTACATTCATTATTTCAGCTGAAAAATGCTTAGTTTATGATTTATAGTCAACATTAATGTAATGTCCCAAACAAGCGTTTTCAGCCCGAGTGGAGCACATTTTGACTGTTTTTTTAAAAACATCATTGTACATTGAAATTTCTGCTTGCGTATGCTTTAGAAGCAAGAATTAAGAGGACTACATTCATTATTTCGGCTGAAAAATGCTTAGTTTATGATTTATAGTCAACATTAATGAAATGTCCCCAACAGCGTTTTCAGCCCGAGTGGAGCACATTTTGACTGTTTTTTTAAAAACATCATTGTACATTGAAATTTCTGCTTGCGTATGCTTTAGAAGCAAGAATTAAGAGGACTACATTCATTATTTCAGCTGAAAAATGCTTAGTTTTTGATTTATAGTCAACATTAATGAAATGTCCCCAACAGCGTTTTCAGCCCGAGTGGAGCACATTTTGACTGTTTTTTTTAAAAACATCATTGTACATTGAAATTTCTGCTTGCGTATGCTTTAGAAGCAAGAATTAAGAGGACTACATTCATTATTTCAGCTGAAAAATGCTTAGTTTATGAATTATAGTCAACATTAATGAAATGTTCCAAACAAGCGTTTTCAGCCCGAGTGGAGCACATTTTGACTGTTTTTTTAAAAACATCATTGTACATTGAAATTTCTGCTTGCGTATGCTTTAGAAGCAAGAATTAAGAGGACTACATTCATTATTTCAGCTGAAAAATGCTTAGTTTATGATTTATAGTCAACATTAATGTAATGTCCCAAACAAGCGTTTTCAGCCCGAGTGGAGCACATTTTGACTGTTTTTTTAAAAACATCATTGTACATTGAAATTTCTGCTTGCGTATGCTTTAGAAGCAAGAATTAAGAGGACTACATTCATTATTTCGGCTGAAAAATGCTTAGTTTATGATTTATAGTCAACATTAATGAAATGTCCCCAACAGCGTTTTCAGCCCGAGTGGAGCACATTTTGACTGTTTTTTTAAAAACATCATTCTACATTGAAATTTCTGCTTGCGTATGCTTTAGAAGCAAGAATTAAGAGGACTACATTCATTATTTCAGCTGAAAAATGCTTAGTTTTTGAATTATAGTCAACATTAATGAAATGTCCCCAACAGCGTTTTCAGCCCGAGTGGAGCACATTTTGACTGTTTTTTTAAAAACATCATTGTACATTGAAATTTCTGCTTGCGTATGCTTTAGAAGCAAGAATTAAGAGGACTACATTCATTATTTCAGCTGAAAAATGCTTAGTTTTTGATTTATAGTCAACATTAATGAAATGTCCCCAACAGCGTTTTCAGCCCGAGTGGAGCACATTTTGACTGTTTTTTTTAAAAACATCATTGTACATTGAAATTTCTGCTTGCGTATGCTTTAGAAGCAAGAATTAAGAGGACTACATTCATTATTTCAGCTGAAAAATGCTTAGTTTATGAATTATAGTCAACATTAGTGAAATGTCCCAAACAAGCGTTTTCAGCCCGAGTGGAGCACATTTTGACCGTTTTTTTAAAAACATCATTGTACATTGAAATTTCTGTTTGCGTATGCTTTAGAAGCAAGAATTAAGAGGACTACATTCATTATTTCAGCTGAAAAATGCTTAGTTTATGATTTATAGTCAACATTAATGAAATGTCCCCAACAGCGTTTTCAGCCCCAGTGGAGCACATTTTGACTGTTTTTTTTAAAAACATCATTGTACATTGAAATTTCTGCTTGCGTATGCTTTAGAAGCAAGAATTAAGAGGACTACATTCATTATTTCGGCTGAAAAATGCTTAGTTTATGATTTATAGTCAACATTAATGTAATGTCCCAAACAAGCGTTTTCAGCCCGAGTGGAGCACATTTTGACTGTTTTTTTTAAAAACATCATTGTACATTGAAATTTCTGCTTGCGTATGCTTTAGAAGCAAGAATTAAGAGGACTACATTCATTATTTCAGCTGAAAAATGCTTAGTTTATGAATTATAGTCAACATTATTGAAATGTCCCAAACAAGCGTTTTCAGCCCGAGTGGAGCACATTTTGACCGTTTTTTTAAAAACATCATTGTACATTGAAATTTCTGTTTGCGTATGCTTTAGAAGCAAGAATTAAGAGGACTACATTCATTATTTCAGCTGAAAAATGCTTAGTTTATGATTTATAGTCAACATTAATGTAATGTCCCAAACAAGCGTTTTCAGCCCGAGTGGAGCACATTTTGACCGTTTTTTTAAAAACATCATTGTACATTGAAATTTCTGTTTGCGTATGCTTTAGAAGCAAGAATTAAGAGGACTACATTCATTATTTCAGCTGAAAAATGCTTAGTTTATGATTTATAGTCAACATTAATGTAATGTCCCAAACAAGCGTTTTCAGCCCGAGTGGAGCACATTTTGACTGTTTTTTTAAAAACATCATTGTACATTGAAATTTCTGCTTGCGTATGCTTTAGAAGCAAGAATTAAGAGGACTACATTCATTATTTCAGCTGAAAAATGCTTAGTTTATGATTTATAGTCAACATTAGTGAAATGTCCCAAACAAGCGTTTTCAGCCCGAGTGGAGCACATTTTGACCGTTTTTTTAAAAACATCATTGTACATTGAAATTTCTGTTTGCGTATGCTTTAGAAGCAAGAATTAAGAGGACTACATTCATTATTTCAGCTGAAAAATGCTTAGTTTATGATTTATAGTCAACATTAATGTAATGTCCCAAACAAGCGTTTTCAGCCCGAGTGGAGCACATTTTGACTGTTTTTTTAAAAACATCATTGTACATTGAAATTTCTGTTTGCGTATGCTTTAGAAGCAAGAATTAAGAGGACTACATTCATTATTTCAGCTGAAAAATGCTTAGTTTATGATTTATAGTCAACATTAATGAAATGTCCCCAACAGCGTTTTCAGCCCCAGTGGAGCACATTTTGACTGTTTTTTTTAAAAACATCATTGTACATTGAAATTTCTGCTTGCGTATGCTTTAGAAGCAAGAATTAAGAGGACTACATTCATTATTTCGGCTGAAAAATGCTTAGTTTATGATTTATAGTCAACATTAATGTAATGTCCCAAACAAGCGTTTTCAGCCCGAGTGGAGCACATTTTGACTGTTTTTTTTAAAAACATCATTGTACATTGAAATTTCTGCTTGCGTATGCTTTAGAAGCAAGAATTAAGAGGACTACATTCATTATTTCAGCTGAAAAATGCTTAGTTTATGAATTATAGTCAACATTATTGAAATGTCCCAAACAAGCGTTTTCAGCCCGAGTGGAGCACATTTTGACCGTTTTTTTAAAAACATCATTGTACATTGAAATTTCTGTTTGCGTATGCTTTAGAAGCAAGAATTAAGAGGACTACATTCATTATTTCAGCTGAAAAATGCTTAGTTTATGATTTATAGTCAACATTAATGTAATGTCCCAAACAAGCGTTTTCAGCCCGAGTGGAGCACATTTTGACCGTTTTTTTAAAAACATCATTGTACATTGAAATTTCTGTTTGCGTATGCTTTAGAAGCAAGAATTAAGAGGACTACATTCATTATTTCAGCTGAAAAATGCTTAGTTTATGATTTATAGTCAACATTAATGTAATGTCCCAAACAAGCGTTTTCAGCCCGAGTGGAGCACATTTTGACTGTTTTTTTAAAAACATCATTGTACATTGAAATTTCTGCTTGCGTATGCTTTAGAAGCAAGAATTAAGAGGACTACATTCATTATTTCAGCTGAAAAATGCTTAGTTTATGATTTATAGTCAACATTAGTGAAATGTCCCAAACAAGCGTTTTCAGCCCGAGTGGAGCACATTTTGACCGTTTTTTTAAAAACATCATTGTACATTGAAATTTCTGTTTGCGTATGCTTTAGAAGCAAGAATTAAGAGGACTACATTCATTATTTCAGCTGAAAAATGCTTAGTTTATGATTTATAGTCAACATTAATGTAATGTCCCAAACAAGCGTTTTCAGCCCGAGTGGAGCACATTTTGACTGTTTTTTTAAAAACATCATTGTACATTGAAATTTCTGCTTGCGTATGCTTTAGAAGCAAGAATTAAGAGGACTACATTCATTATTTCGGCTGAAAAATGCTTAGTTTATGATTTATAGTCAACATTAATGAAATGTCCCCAACAGCGTTTTCAGCCCGAGTGGAGCACATTTTGACTGTTTTTTTAAAAACATCATTGTACATTGAAATTTCTGCTTGCGTATGCTTTAGAAGCAAGAATTAAGAGGACTACATTCATTATTTCAGCTGAAAAATGCTTAGTTTTTGATTTATAGTCAACATTAATGAAATGTCCCCAACAGCGTTTTCAGCCCGAGTGGAGCACATTTTGACTGTTTTTTTTAAAAACATCATTGTACATTGAAATTTCTGCTTGCGTATGCTTTAGAAGCAAGAATTAAGAGGACTACATTCATTATTTCAGCTGAAAAATGCTTAGTTTATGAATTATAGTCAACATTAATGAAATGTTCCAAACAAGCGTTTTCAGCCCGAGTGGAGCACATTTTGACCGTTTTTTTAAAAACATCATTGTACATTGAAATTTCTGTTTGCGTATGCTTTAGAAGCAAGAATTAAGAGGACTACATTCATTATTTCAGCTGAAAAATGCTTAGTTTATGATTTATAGTCAACATTAATGTAATGTCCCAAACAAGCGTTTTCAGCCCGAGTGGAGCACATTTTGACTGTTTTTTTAAAAACATCATTGTACATTGAAATTTCTGCTTGCGTATGCTTTAGAAGCAAGAATTAAGAGGACTACATTCATTATTTCGGCTGAAAAATGCTTAGTTTATGATTTATAGTCAACATTAATGTAATGTCCCAAACAAGCGTTTTCAGCCCGAGTGGAGCACATTTTGACTGTTTTTTTTAAAAACATCATTGTACATTGAAATTTCTGCTTGCGTATGCTTTAGAAGCAAGAATTAAGAGGACTACATTCATTATTTCAGCTGAAAAATGCTTAGTTTATGAATTATAGTCAACATTATTGAAATGTCCCAAACAAGCGTTTTCAGCCCGAGTGGAGCACATTTTGACCGTTTTTTTAAAAACATCATTGTACATTGAAATTTCTGTTTGCGTATGCTTTAGAAGCAAGAATTAAGAGGACTACATTCATTATTTCAGCTGAAAAATGCTTAGTTTATGATTTATAGTCAACATTAATGTAATGTCCCAAACAAGCGTTTTCAGCCCGAGTGGAGCACATTTTGACCGTTTTTTTAAAAACATCATTGTACATTGAAATTTCTGCTTGCGTATGCTTTAGAAGCAAGAATTAAGAGGACTACATTCATTATTTCAGCTGAAAAATGCTTAGTTTATGAATTATAGTCAACATTATTGAAATGTCCCAAACAAGCGTTTTCAGCCCGAGTGGAGCACATTTTGACCGTTTTTTTAAAAACATCATTGTACATTGAAATTTCTGTTTGCGTATGCTTTAGAAGCAAGAATTAAGAGGACTACATTCATTATTTCAGCTGAAAAATGCTTAGTTTATGATTTATAGTCAACATTAATGTAATGTCCCAAACAAGCGTTTTCAGCCCGAGTGGAGCACATTTTGACCGTTTTTTTAAAAACATCATTGTACATTGAAATTTCTGTTTGCGTATGCTTTAGAAGCAAGAATTAAGAGGACTACATTCATTATTTCAGCTGAAAAATGCTTAGTTTATGATTTATAGTCAACATTAATGTAATGTCCCAAACAAGCGTTTTCAGCCCGAGTGGAGCACATTTTGACTGTTTTTTTAAAAACATCATTGTACATTGAAATTTCTGCTTGCGTATGCTTTAGAAGCAAGAATTAAGAGGACTACATTCATTATTTCAGCTGAAAAATGCTTAGTTTATGATTTATAGTCAACATTAGTGAAATGTCCCAAACAAGTGTTTTCAGCCCGAGTGGAGCACATTTTGACCGTTTTTTTAAAAACATCATTGTACATTGAAATTTCTGTTTGCGTATGCTTTAGAAGCAAGAATTAAGAGGACTACATTCATTATTTCAGCTGAAAAATGCTTAGTTTATGATTTATAGTCAACATTAATGTAATGTCCCAAACAAGCGTTTTCAGCCCGAGTGGAGCACATTTTGACTGTTTTTTTAAAAACATCATTGTACATTGAAATTTCTGCTTGCGTATGCTTTAGAAGCAAGAATTAAGAGGACTACATTCATTATTTCGGCTGAAAAATGCTTAGTTTATGATTTATAGTCAACATTAATGAAATGTCCCCAACAGCGTTTTCAGCCCGAGTGGAGCACATTTTGACTGTTTTTTTAAAAACATCATTCTACATTGAAATTTCTGCTTGCGTATGCTTTAGAAGCAAGAATTAAGAGGACTACATTCATTATTTCAGCTGAAAAATGCTTAGTTTTTGAATTATAGTCAACATTAATGAAATGTCCCCAACAGCGTTTTCAGCCCGAGTGGAGCACATTTTGACTGTTTTTTTAAAAACATCATTGTACATTGAAATTTCTGCTTGCGTATGCTTTAGAAGCAAGAATTAAGAGGACTACATTCATTATTTCAGCTGAAAAATGCTTAGTTTTTGATTTATAGTCAACATTAATGAAATGTCCCCAACAGCGTTTTCAGCCCGAGTGGAGCACATTTTGACTGTTTTTTTTAAAAACATCATTGTACATTGAAATTTCTGCTTGCGTATGCTTTAGAAGCAAGAATTAAGAGGACTACATTCATTATTTCAGCTGAAAAATGCTTAGTTTATGAATTATAGTCAACATTAGTGAAATGTCCCAAACAAGCGTTTTCAGCCCGAGTGGAGCACATTTTGACCGTTTTTTTAAAAACATCATTGTACATTGAAATTTCTGTTTGCGTATGCTTTAGAAGCAAGAATTAAGAGGACTACATTCATTATTTCAGCTGAAAAATGCTTAGTTTATGATTTATAGTCAACATTAATGAAATGTCCCCAACAGCGTTTTCAGCCCCAGTGGAGCACATTTTGACTGTTTTTTTTAAAAACATCATTGTACATTGAAATTTCTGCTTGCGTATGCTTTAGAAGCAAGAATTAAGAGGACTACATTCATTATTTCGGCTGAAAAATGCTTAGTTTATGATTTATAGTCAACATTAATGTAATGTCCCAAACAAGCGTTTTCAGCCCGAGTGGAGCACATTTTGACTGTTTTTTTTAAAAACATCATTGTACATTGAAATTTCTGCTTGCGTATGCTTTAGAAGCAAGAATTAAGAGGACTACATTCATTATTTCAGCTGAAAAATGCTTAGTTTATGAATTATAGTCAACATTATTGAAATGTCCCAAACAAGCGTTTTCAGCCCGAGTGGAGCACATTTTGACCGTTTTTTTAAAAACATCATTGTACATTGAAATTTCTGTTTGCGTATGCTTTAGAAGCAAGAATTAAGAGGACTACATTCATTATTTCAGCTGAAAAATGCTTAGTTTATGATTTATAGTCAACATTAATGTAATGTCCCAAACAAGCGTTTTCAGCCCGAGTGGAGCACATTTTGACCGTTTTTTTAAAAACATCATTGTACATTGAAATTTCTGTTTGCGTATGCTTTAGAAGCAAGAATTAAGAGGACTACATTCATTATTTCAGCTGAAAAATGCTTAGTTTATGATTTATAGTCAACATTAATGTAATGTCCCAAACAAGCGTTTTCAGCCCGAGTGGAGCACATTTTGACTGTTTTTTTAAAAACATCATTGTACATTGAAATTTCTGCTTGCGTATGCTTTAGAAGCAAGAATTAAGAGGACTACATTCATTATTTCAGCTGAAAAATGCTTAGTTTATGATTTATAGTCAACATTAGTGAAATGTCCCAAACAAGCGTTTTCAGCCCGAGTGGAGCACATTTTGACCGTTTTTTTAAAAACATCATTGTACATTGAAATTTCTGTTTGCGTATGCTTTAGAAGCAAGAATTAAGAGGACTACATTCATTATTTCAGCTGAAAAATGCTTAGTTTATGATTTATAGTCAACATTAATGTAATGTCCCAAACAAGCGTTTTCAGCCCGAGTGGAGCACATTTTGACTGTTTTTTTAAAAACATCATTGTACATTGAAATTTCTGTTTGCGTATGCTTTAGAAGCAAGAATTAAGAGGACTACATTCATTATTTCAGCTGAAAAATGCTTAGTTTATGATTTATAGTCAACATTAATGAAATGTCCCCAACAGCGTTTTCAGCCCCAGTGGAGCACATTTTGACTGTTTTTTTTAAAAACATCATTGTACATTGAAATTTCTGCTTGCGTATGCTTTAGAAGCAAGAATTAAGAGGACTACATTCATTATTTCGGCTGAAAAATGCTTAGTTTATGATTTATAGTCAACATTAATGTAATGTCCCAAACAAGCGTTTTCAGCCCGAGTGGAGCACATTTTGACTGTTTTTTTTAAAAACATCATTGTACATTGAAATTTCTGCTTGCGTATGCTTTAGAAGCAAGAATTAAGAGGACTACATTCATTATTTCAGCTGAAAAATGCTTAGTTTATGAATTATAGTCAACATTATTGAAATGTCCCAAACAAGCGTTTTCAGCCCGAGTGGAGCACATTTTGACCGTTTTTTTAAAAACATCATTGTACATTGAAATTTCTGTTTGCGTATGCTTTAGAAGCAAGAATTAAGAGGACTACATTCATTATTTCAGCTGAAAAATGCTTAGTTTATGATTTATAGTCAACATTAATGTAATGTCCCAAACAAGCGTTTTCAGCCCGAGTGGAGCACATTTTGACCGTTTTTTTAAAAACATCATTGTACATTGAAATTTCTGTTTGCGTATGCTTTAGAAGCAAGAATTAAGAGGACTACATTCATTATTTCAGCTGAAAAATGCTTAGTTTATGATTTATAGTCAACATTAATGTAATGTCCCAAACAAGCGTTTTCAGCCCGAGTGGAGCACATTTTGACTGTTTTTTTAAAAACATCATTGTACATTGAAATTTCTGCTTGCGTATGCTTTAGAAGCAAGAATTAAGAGGACTACATTCATTATTTCAGCTGAAAAATGCTTAGTTTATGATTTATAGTCAACATTAGTGAAATGTCCCAAACAAGCGTTTTCAGCCCGAGTGGAGCACATTTTGACCGTTTTTTTAAAAACATCATTGTACATTGAAATTTCTGTTTGCGTATGCTTTAGAAGCAAGAATTAAGAGGACTACATTCATTATTTCAGCTGAAAAATGCTTAGTTTATGATTTATAGTCAACATTAATGTAATGTCCCAAACAAGCGTTTTCAGCCCGAGTGGAGCACATTTTGACTGTTTTTTTAAAAACATCATTGTACATTGAAATTTCTGCTTGCGTATGCTTTAGAAGCAAGAATTAAGAGGACTACATTCATTATTTCGGCTGAAAAATGCTTAGTTTATGATTTATAGTCAACATTAATGAAATGTCCCCAACAGCGTTTTCAGCCCGAGTGGAGCACATTTTGACTGTTTTTTTAAAAACATCATTGTACATTGAAATTTCTGCTTGCGTATGCTTTAGAAGCAAGAATTAAGAGGACTACATTCATTATTTCAGCTGAAAAATGCTTAGTTTTTGATTTATAGTCAACATTAATGAAATGTCCCCAACAGCGTTTTCAGCCCGAGTGGAGCACATTTTGACTGTTTTTTTTAAAAACATCATTGTACATTGAAATTTCTGCTTGCGTATGCTTTAGAAGCAAGAATTAAGAGGACTACATTCATTATTTCAGCTGAAAAATGCTTAGTTTATGAATTATAGTCAACATTAATGAAATGTTCCAAACAAGCGTTTTCAGCCCGAGTGGAGCACATTTTGACCGTTTTTTTAAAAACATCATTGTACATTGAAATTTCTGTTTGCGTATGCTTTAGAAGCAAGAATTAAGAGGACTACATTCATTATTTCAGCTGAAAAATGCTTAGTTTATGATTTATAGTCAACATTAATGTAATGTCCCAAACAAGCGTTTTCAGCCCGAGTGGAGCACATTTTGACTGTTTTTTTAAAAACATCATTGTACATTGAAATTTCTGCTTGCGTATGCTTTAGAAGCAAGAATTAAGAGGACTACATTCATTATTTCGGCTGAAAAATGCTTAGTTTATGATTTATAGTCAACATTAATGTAATGTCCCAAACAAGCGTTTTCAGCCCGAGTGGAGCACATTTTGACTGTTTTTTTTAAAAACATCATTGTACATTGAAATTTCTGCTTGCGTATGCTTTAGAAGCAAGAATTAAGAGGACTACATTCATTATTTCAGCTGAAAAATGCTTAGTTTATGAATTATAGTCAACATTATTGAAATGTCCCAAACAAGCGTTTTCAGCCCGAGTGGAGCACATTTTGACCGTTTTTTTAAAAACATCATTGTACATTGAAATTTCTGTTTGCGTATGCTTTAGAAGCAAGAATTAAGAGGACTACATTCATTATTTCAGCTGAAAAATGCTTAGTTTATGATTTATAGTCAACATTAATGTAATGTCCCAAACAAGCGTTTTCAGCCCGAGTGGAGCACATTTTGACCGTTTTTTTAAAAACATCATTGTACATTGAAATTTCTGCTTGCGTATGCTTTAGAAGCAAGAATTAAGAGGACTACATTCATTATTTCAGCTGAAAAATGCTTAGTTTATGAATTATAGTCAACATTATTGAAATGTCCCAAACAAGCGTTTTCAGCCCGAGTGGAGCACATTTTGACCGTTTTTTTAAAAACATCATTGTACATTGAAATTTCTGTTTGCGTATGCTTTAGAAGCAAGAATTAAGAGGACTACATTCATTATTTCAGCTGAAAAATGCTTAGTTTATGATTTATAGTCAACATTAATGTAATGTCCCAAACAAGCGTTTTCAGCCCGAGTGGAGCACATTTTGACCGTTTTTTTAAAAACATCATTGTACATTGAAATTTCTGTTTGCGTATGCTTTAGAAGCAAGAATTAAGAGGACTACATTCATTATTTCAGCTGAAAAATGCTTAGTTTATGATTTATAGTCAACATTAATGTAATGTCCCAAACAAGCGTTTTCAGCCCGAGTGGAGCACATTTTGACTGTTTTTTTAAAAACATCATTGTACATTGAAATTTCTGCTTGCGTATGCTTTAGAAGCAAGAATTAAGAGGACTACATTCATTATTTCAGCTGAAAAATGCTTAGTTTATGATTTATAGTCAACATTAGTGAAATGTCCCAAACAAGTGTTTTCAGCCCGAGTGGAGCACATTTTGACCGTTTTTTTAAAAACATCATTGTACATTGAAATTTCTGTTTGCGTATGCTTTAGAAGCAAGAATTAAGAGGACTACATTCATTATTTCAGCTGAAAAATGCTTAGTTTATGATTTATAGTCAACATTAATGTAATGTCCCAAACAAGCGTTTTCAGCCCGAGTGGAGCACATTTTGACTGTTTTTTTAAAAACATCATTGTACATTGAAATTTCTGCTTGCGTATGCTTTAGAAGCAAGAATTAAGAGGACTACATTCATTATTTCGGCTGAAAAATGCTTAGTTTATGATTTATAGTCAACATTAATGAAATGTCCCCAACAGCGTTTTCAGCCCGAGTGGAGCACATTTTGACTGTTTTTTTAAAAACATCATTGTACATTGAAATTTCTGCTTGCGTATGCTTTAGAAGCAAGAATTAAGAGGACTACATTCATTATTTCAGCTGAAAAATGCTTAGTTTTTGATTTATAGTCAACATTAATGAAATGTCCCCAACAGCGTTTTCAGCCCGAGTGGAGCACATTTTGACTGTTTTTTTTAAAAACATCATTGTACATTGAAATTTCTGCTTGCGTATGCTTTAGAAGCAAGAATTAAGAGGACTACATTCATTATTTCAGCTGAAAAATGCTTAGTTTATGAATTATAGTCAACATTAATGAAATGTTCCAAACAAGCGTTTTCAGCCCGAGTGGAGCACATTTTGACCGTTTTTTTAAAAACATCATTGTACATTGAAATTTCTGTTTGCGTATGCTTTAGAAGCAAGAATTAAGAGGACTACATTCATTATTTCAGCTGAAAAATGCTTAGTTTATGATTTATAGTCAACATTAATGTAATGTCCCAAACAAGCGTTTTCAGCCCGAGTGGAGCACATTTTGACTGTTTTTTTAAAAACATCATTGTACATTGAAATTTCTGCTTGCGTATGCTTTAGAAGCAAGAATTAAGAGGACTACATTCATTATTTCGGCTGAAAAATGCTTAGTTTATGATTTATAGTCAACATTAATGTAATGTCCCAAACAAGCGTTTTCAGCCCGAGTGGAGCACATTTTGACTGTTTTTTTTAAAAACATCATTGTACATTGAAATTTCTGCTTGCGTATGCTTTAGAAGCAAGAATTAAGAGGACTACATTCATTATTTCAGCTGAAAAATGCTTAGTTTATGAATTATAGTCAACATTATTGAAATGTCCCAAACAAGCGTTTTCAGCCCGAGTGGAGCACATTTTGACCGTTTTTTTAAAAACATCATTGTACATTGAAATTTCTGTTTGCGTATGCTTTAGAAGCAAGAATTAAGAGGACTACATTCATTATTTCAGCTGAAAAATGCTTAGTTTATGATTTATAGTCAACATTAATGTAATGTCCCAAACAAGCGTTTTCAGCCCGAGTGGAGCACATTTTGACCGTTTTTTTAAAAACATCATTGTACATTGAAATTTCTGTTTGCGTATGCTTTAGAAGCAAGAATTAAGAGGACTACATTCATTATTTCAGCTGAAAAATGCTTAGTTTATGATTTATAGTCAACATTAATGTAATGTCCCAAACAAGCGTTTTCAGCCCGAGTGGAGCACATTTTGACTGTTTTTTTAAAAACATCATTGTACATTGAAATTTCTGCTTGCGTATGCTTTAGAAGCAAGAATTAAGAGGACTACATTCATTATTTCAGCTGAAAAATGCTTAGTTTATGATTTATAGTCAACATTAGTGAAATGTCCCAAACAAGCGTTTTCAGCCCGAGTGGAGCACATTTTGACCGTTTTTTTAAAAACATCATTGTACATTGAAATTTCTGCTTGCGTATGCTTTAGAAGCAAGAATTAAGAGGACTACATTCATTATTTCAGCTGAAAAATGCTTAGTTTATGATTTATAGTCAACATTAATGTAATGTCCCAAACAAGCGTTTTCAGCCCGAGTGGAGCACATTTTGACTGTTTTTTTAAAAACATCATTGTACATTGAAATTTCTGCTTGCGTATGCTTTAGAAGCAAGAATTAAGAGGACTACATTCATTATTTCGGCTGAAAAATGCTTAGTTTATGATTTATAGTCAACATTAATGAAATGTCCCCAACAGCGTTTTCAGCCCGAGTGGAGCACATTTTGACTGTTTTTTTAAAAACATCATTGTACATTGAAATTTCTGCTTGCGTATGCTTTAGAAGCAAGAATTAAGAGGACTACATTCATTATTTCAGCTGAAAAATGCTTAGTTTTTGATTTATAGTCAACATTAATGAAATGTCCCCAACAGCGTTTTCAGCCCGAGTGGAGCACATTTTGACTGTTTTTTTTAAAAACATCATTGTACATTGAAATTTCTGCTTGCGTATGCTTTAGAAGCAAGAATTAAGAGGACTACATTCATTATTTCAGCTGAAAAATGCTTAGTTTATGAATTATAGTCAACATTAATGAAATGTTCCAAACAAGCGTTTTCAGCCCGAGTGGAGCACATTTTGACCGTTTTTTTAAAAACATCATTGTACATTGAAATTTCTGTTTGCGTATGCTTTAGAAGCAAGAATTAAGAGGACTACATTCATTATTTCAGCTGAAAAATGCTTAGTTTATGATTTATAGTCAACATTAATGTAATGTCCCAAACAAGCGTTTTCAGCCCGAGTGGAGCACATTTTGACTGTTTTTTTAAAAACATCATTGTACATTGAAATTTCTGCTTGCGTATGCTTTAGAAGCAAGAATTAAGAGGACTACATTCATTATTTCGGCTGAAAAATGCTTAGTTTATGATTTATAGTCAACATTAATGAAATGTCCCCAACAGCGTTTTCAGCCCGAGTGGAGCACATTTTGACTGTTTTTTTAAAAACATCATTGTACATTGAAATTTCTGCTTGCGTATGCTTTAGAAGCAAGAATTAAGAGGACTACATTCATTATTTCAGCTGAAAAATGCTTAGTTTTTGATTTATAGTCAACATTAATGAAATGTCCCCAACAGCGTTTTCAGCCCGAGTGGAGCACATTTTGACTGTTTTTTTTAAAAACATCATTGTACATTGAAATTTCTGCTTGCGTATGCTTTAGAAGCAAGAATTAAGAGGACTACATTCATTATTTCAGCTGAAAAATGCTTAGTTTATGAATTATAGTCAACATTAGTGAAATGTCCCAAACAAGCGTTTTCAGCCCGAGTGGAGCACATTTTGACCGTTTTTTTAAAAACATCATTGTACATTGAAATTTCTGTTTGCGTATGCTTTAGAAGCAAGAATTAAGAGGACTACATTCATTATTTCAGCTGAAAAATGCTTAGTTTATGATTTATAGTCAACATTAATGAAATGTCCCCAACAGCGTTTTCAGCCCCAGTGGAGCACATTTTGACTGTTTTTTTTAAAAACATCATTGTACATTGAAATTTCTGCTTGCGTATGCTTTAGAAGCAAGAATTAAGAGGACTACATTCATTATTTCAGCTGAAAAATGCTTAGTTTATGATTTATAGTCAACATTTGTGAAATGTCCCAAACAAGCGTTTTCAGCCCGAGTGGAGCACATTTTGACCGTTTTTTTAAAAACATCATTGTACATTGAAATTTCTGCTTGCGTATGCTTTAGAAGCAAGAATTAAGAGGACTACATTCATTATTTCGGCTGAAAAATGCTTAGTTTATGATTTATAGTCAACATTAATGAAATGTCCCCAACAGCGTTTTCAGCCCGAGTGGAGCACATTTTGACTGTTTTTTTAAAAACATCATTGTACATTGAAATTTCTGCTTGCGTATGCTTTAGAAGCAAGAATTAAGAGGACTACAATCATTATTTCAGCTGAAAAATGCTTAGTTTTTTATTTATAGTCAACATTAATGAAATGTCCCCAACAGCGTTTTCAGCCCGAGTGGAGCACATTTTGACTGTTTTTTTTAAAAACATCATTGTACATTGAAATTTCTGCTTGCGTATGCTTTAGAAGCAAGAATTAAGAGGACTACATTCATTATTTCAGCTGAAAAATGCTTAGTTTTTTATTTATAGTCAACATTAATGAAATGTCCCCAACAGCGTTTTCAGCCCGAGTGGAGCACATTTTGACTGTTTTTTTAAAAACATCATTGTACATTGAAATTTCTGCTTGCGTATGCTTTAGAAGCAAGAATTAAGAGGACTACATTCATTATTTCAGCTGAAAAATGCTTAGTTTATGAATTATAGTCAACATTAATGAAATGTTCCAAACAAGCGTTTTCAGCCCGAGTGGAGCACATTTTGACCGTTTTTTTAAAAACATCATTGTACATTGAAATTTCTGTTTGCGTATGCTTTAGAAGCAAGAATTAAGAGGACTACATTCATTATTTCAGCTGAAAAATGCTTAGTTTATGATTTATAGTCAACATTAATGTAATGTCCGAAACAAGCGTTTTCAGCCCGAGTGGAGCACATTTTGACTGTTTTTTTAAAAACATCATTGTACATTGAAATTTCTGCTTGCGTATGCTTTAGAAGCAAGAATTAAGAGGACTACATTCATTATTTCGGCTGAAAAATGCTTAGTTTATGATTTATAGTCAACATTAATGAAATGTCCCCAACAGCGTTTTCAGCCCGAGTGGAGCACATTTTGACAGTTTTTTTAAAAACATCATTGTACATTGAAATTTCTGCTTGCGTATGCTTTAGAAGCAAGAATTAAGAGGACTACATTCATTATTTCAGCTGAAAAATGCTTAGTTTATGATTTATAGTCAACATTTGTGAAATGTCCCAAACAAGCGTTTTCAGCCCGAGTGGAGCACATTTTGACCGTTTTTTTAAAAACATCATTGTACATTGAAATTTCTGCTTGCGTATGCTTTAGAAGCAAGAATTAAGAGGACTACATTCATTATTTCGGCTGAAAAATGCTTAGTTTATGATTTATAGTCAACATTAATGAAATGTCCCCAACAGCGTTTTCAGCCCGAGTGGAGCACATTTTGACTGTTTTTTTAAAAACATCATTGTACATTGAAATTTCTGCTTGCGTATGCTTTAGAAGCAAGAATTAAGAGGACTACATTCATTATTTCAGCTGAAAAATGCTTAGTTTTTTATTTACAGTCAACATTAATGAAATGTCCCCAACAGCGTTTTCAGCCCGAGTGGAGCACATTTTGACTGTTTTTTTTAAAAACATCATTGTACATTGAAATTTCTGCTTGCGTATGCTTTAGAAGCAAGAATTAAGAGGACTACATTCATTATTTCAGCTGAAAAATGCTTAGTTTATGAATTATAGTCAACATTAATGAAATGTTCCAAACAAGCGTTTTCAGCCCGAGTGGAGCACATTTTGACCGTTTTTTTTAAAACATCATTGTACATTGAAATTTCTGTTTGCGTATGCTTTAGAAGCAAGAATTAAGAGGACTACATTCATTATTTCAGCTGAAAAATGCTTAGTTTATGATTTATAGTCAACATTAATGTAATGTCCCAAACAAGCGTTTTCAGCCCGAGTGGAGCACATTTTGACCGTTTTTTTAAAAACATCATTGTACATTGAAATTTCTGTTTGCGTATGCTTTAGAAGCAAGAATTAAGAGGACTACATTCATTATTTCAGCTGAAAAATGCTTAGTTTATGATTTATAGTCAACATTAATGTAATGTCCCAAACAAGCGTTTTCAGCCCGAGTGGAGCACATTTTGACTGTTTTTTTAAAAACATCATTGTACATTGAAATTTCTGCTTGCGTATGCTTTAGAAGCAAGAATTAAGAGGACTACTTTCATTATTTCAGCTGAAAAATGCTTAGTTTATGATTTATAGTCAACATTAATGTAATGTCCCAAACAAGCGTTTTCAGCCCGAGTGGAGCACATTTTGACTGTTTTTTTAAAAAAATCATTGTACATTGAAATTTCTGCTTGCGTATGCTTTAGAAGCAAGAATTAAGAGGACTACATTCATTATTTCAGCTGAAAAATGCTTAGTTTATGATTTATAGTCAACATTAATGAAATGTCCCCAACAGCGTTTTCAGCCCGAGTGGAGCACATTTTGACTGTTTTTTTAAAAACATCATTGTACATTGAAATTTCTGCTTGCGTATGCTTTAGAAGCAAGAATTAAGAGGACTACATTCATTATTTCAGCTGAAAAATGCTTAGTTTATGATTTATAGTTAACATTAATGAAATGTCCCCAACAGCGTTTTCAGCCCGAGTGGAGCACATTTTGACTGTTTTTTTAAAAAAATCATTGTACATTGAAATTTCTGCTTGCGTATGCTTTAGAAGCAAGAGTTAAGAGGACTACATTCATTACTTCAGCTGAAAAATGCTTAGTTTATGATTTATAGTCAACATTAATGAAATGTTCCAAACAAGCGTTTTCAGCCCGAGTGGAGCACATTTTGACCGTTTTTTTAAAAACATCATTGTACATTGAAATTTCTGTTTGCGTATGCTTTAGAAGCAAGAATTAAGAGGACTACATTCATTTTTTCAGCTGAAAAATGCTTAGTTTTTGATTTATAGTCAACATTAATGAAATGTCCCCAACAGCGTTTTCAGCCCGAGTGGAGCACATTTTGACTGTTTTTTTTAAAAACATCATTGTACATTGAAATTTCTGCTTGCGTATGCTTTAGAAGCAAGAATTAAGAGGACTACATTCATTATTTCAGCTGAAAAATGCTTAGTTTATGAATTATAGTCAACATTAATGAAATGTTCCAAACAAGCGTTTTCAGCCCGAGTGGAGCACATTTTGACCGTTTTTTTAAAAACATCATTGTACATTGAAATTTCTGTTTGCGTATGCTTTAGAAGCAAGAATTAAGAGGACTACATTCATTATTTCAGCTGAAAAATGCTTAGTTTATGATTTATAGTCAACATTAATGTAATGTCCCAAACAAGCGTTTTCAGCCCGAGTGGAGCACATTTTGACTGTTTTTTTAAAAACATCATTGTACATTGAAATTTCTGCTTGCGTATGCTTTAGAAGCAAGAATTAAAGGACTACATTCATTATTTCTGCTGAAAAATGCTTAATATATGATTTATAGTCAACATTAATGAAATGGCCAAAACAGCGTTTTCAGCCTGAGTGGAGCACATTTTGACCCTTTTTAAAAACATCATTGTACAATGAAATTTCTGCTTGCGTATGCTTTAAAAGCAAGAATTAAGAGGACTGCATTCATTATTTCTGCTGATAAATGCTTAATTTAAGATTTTTAGTCAGCATTAATGAAATGGCCAAAACAGCGTTTTCAGCCCGAGTGGAGCACATTTTGACCCTTTTTAAAAAAACATCATTGTACAATGAAATCTCTGCTTGCGTATGCTTTAGAAGCAAGATTTAAGAGGACTACATTCATCATCTTTGCTGAAAAATGCTTAATTTAAGATTTTTAGTCAGCGTTAACGAAATGGCCAAAACAGCGTTTTCAGCCCGAGTGGAGCACATTTTGACCCTTTTTAAAAAAAAATGTACAATGAAATTTCTGCTTGTGTATGCTTTAGAAGCAAGAATTAAGAGGACTACATTCATCATTTCTACTGAAAAATGCTTAATTTAAGATTTTTAGTCAACAATAATGAAGTGGCCAAAACAGCGTTTTCAGCCCGAGTGGAGAACATTTTGACCCTTTTTAAAAAAAACATCACTGTACAATGAAATTTCTGCTTGCGTATGCTTTAGATGCAAGAATTAAGAGGACTACATTCATCGTTTTTGCTGAAAAATCCTTAATTTAAGATTTTTAGTCAACATTAATGAAATGGACAAAACAGCGTTTTCAGCCCGAGTGGAGCACATTTTTACCCTTTTTAAAAACCATCATTGTACAATAAAATGTATGCTTGCGCATGCTTTAGAAGCAAGAATTTAGAGGACTACATTCATCATTTCTGCAAGGTGATTTTAGGCGCAGACATTAAATTACTACAGCTGTGGATCCGAAGGAAGAATTGAGCAGACAGCCGGTAAGCCCCGTTTGTTCCTCCGCGTTGCGCATGCGATGGTTGTGCGGTGGCGGAAATAGGCACGGGGGGGGGGGGGGGGGGGGGGGGGGTTAAATCATTCGGTGTGTGCATTGTATTTAGTGGCTTGCTGAAGTTTATTCTTTGTTGTATTCGCGCGTTAATTAATTTAAAAGTTGGTAGTCTAATTTTAAGGCACTGCTAGTTTAATGTCAAACGCGTACTGTGTATTTTGATTATGTAATATTGTGTATCTGGTTTTATAAGGAATGTGAAAAGAGTTAATGTTTTTTGTTTGTTTTTTACCTGTGACCAACATAACAAGGATTGAAGAAAATCAAAATAAAAAAGGAGAAAAAAAAAAAAGGAAAAACAAGAATCTGGTCATTGAGTGGAACCCAGTTAGAAGCTCAGCTTTTGTACTACCCCTTCAAGTGTGAGAGAAGCACAGCAAAAAAAAAAAAACACTTGACAGTAAAAAACTGAGCAGTTGCTGGTTGAAGAAGCATACCAAACCAGCATTGCGTCCAGGCCAGCCCGCTCCTGCTGCTGAGCCCACATCTTGCCCGCTCCTGCCAAGCTCAGTAAGCTAACGTTGTTACCAAAGCCCAGGATGGCCGAGTCGAAGTCTCTGCAACAGTTGAAGAGAGAGAGATTGACCGCCAAACAGCGGTTTACCCGACAAGCAAAGGCACTGCTAAAGTCTTGCAAGAAAATGTCGACAGAAGAACTATTGGGAGCCTTAAGCAAGGTGACATTCGAGGCTGAGAAGATATTGGAGGCAAATGAGGAAGTGGAAGCTTTCATTGAGGAAGCGGAGCTTTAATCTACTGCTTAAGAGGACATCAGTACTGCTAAAGAGGACATCAATGTGGATCTGAGGAAGACGACAGAAGACTGCGAACAGAAGCTTGAGGAAGTGGAAACTATTGTCCAGGAGGTGCTGTGGCGAAGTTTTGGCTGCTCCGAACGCTCATTTGCTGTGGAGGCAGCCGAAAAAGACTGTAGGCGCCTGGCAAGGAAATCCGGCCTTAAGCTGGAGGTGTATGAACTAATGCTCAGCAACCTTGAAGGGTTGGTGAAAAAGGCAAAGGAATCCATGCACCAGTGGACTCGATGGGTTCCAGAAGAGGAACGGCCTGACTTCCAGCAGCGCATCAGGAATGTGGAGGGCTCGCTACTGGAGTTAACCTCAGAAAAAGCTACCCTACTGCTAGTAAAGCTGGAAAGTAGTTCCTCAGAGGAAGTGCCACACCAGTCACCTGCCATTACACTCAAACCAAAGGCACTACCACAGTTCTACGGCAACAAACGAGACTTCTACCCCTGGAGGAAAGAGTGGGAGGCACTCCAAAGGCAAGGGGAACCGACCGGCTCCAAGGAGGTCAAGAAGATCCAACTGCTGGGTAGCCTGGAGGACAAAATCGTGAGGGACCTTCGCCTGTCAACATACGGGACGGCGGATGAGATCTTTCGGGTCCTCGAAAACATGTTCGGAAACAAAATGGCAATTGTGCTGGAAATCATGGAGGAGCTACAGGCACTGCCACCAGTTAAAAGTCACCATCCCAGGAAGATTGTGGACTTAATACAAATTGTGGAATAGGCCCTATTCCACCTCAGTATGACCTCAGTGGACTAGGGAACACCGGTGCCCTGAAAAATCCACTCGTCACAATGTCCCTGGAAAGTAAGCTGCCGAAGGATTTAAAGAAAGAGTGGCTAGTCCATGTGTCAGAAGAGGAAGATCCCTCCCCTGAGGACAGGTTCGACATGCTCCTTAAGTTCCTTAAAAATCAAAAGAAGATATATGAGCAACTAGACTGTGCCAAAGACGAGTCTGCTGGCAGAGAAAGGCCTTGAAGAGTTCCCTGTCATTATGATGATCCTGGAAGTCACCGCAAATGCTGGCCAGAAGATTGGGATTCTGATAGACTTGGCCTCTGACACAAACTACATAACTCATGAGTGAGCTGAACTTGAGGAGTGAGGAGGTGACTCTTGTAGTCCATGGAGTCGGCGGGATGCAAGTGACTGTGGAGACCAAGCGGTACCTGCTGAAGATCCGGGTTTCAACTCCAAGAGGAACCCTGAGATCCCACCAGCTTGTTTGCTACGGGCTGGACAGCATTGCCGAGGTGGTTTAGGGGTTGGCCTAAATCATTCGGCGTGTGTATTGTAGTTAGTGGCTTGCTGAAATTTATTCTTTGTTGTATGCGCGTAATTTAAAAGTAGGTAGTCTAATTTTAAGGCACTGCTAGTTTAATGTCAAACGCGTACTGTGTATTTTGATTATGTAATATTGTGTATCGGGTTTTATAAGGAATGTGAAAAGAGTTAATGTTTTTTGTTTAGGGTTTTTTACCTGTGACCAACATAACAAGGATTGAAGAAAATCAAAATAAAAAAGGAAATAAAAAAGGAAAAACAAGTCTGGTCATTGAGTGGAACCCAGTTAGAAGCTCAATTTTGGTACTAACCCTTCAAGTGTGGGAGAAGCACAGCAAAAAAGTTAAAACACTTGACATTATTCGAAAATGAAATTTCTGCTTGGTTATGCTTTTTAGAAGCAAGAATATTCAGAATAACATTAATCATTTTTGCTGAACTACGTTTAGTTTATGTTTTACAGTCAACGTTAATGAAATGACCAAAACAGCGTTTTTTCAGCCCGAGTGGAGGACATTTTGACCCTATTTGGCAGACATCATTCTACAATGAAATTTCTGCTTGGTTATGCTTTAGAAGCAAGAATATTTAGGATAACATTAATCTTTTCTGTTGAAATATATTTAGTTTTTATTTTACAGACAACATTAATGAAATGGCCAAATCAGCGTTTTCAGCCCGAGTGAAGCACATTTTGACCCTTCTTGGCAAACATCATTCTACAACTAGATTATGTACAATTCCTCAAAAAATTGCGTGTGAAGGGCAAACAGCTGAAGGGAGAGGTGTTGCATGCTGGAGTTATGTTGAATGTTGAAGTGCTTGAACCTGTGACATCATGTGAAATATACAAAGTTGGAATTGTTTTAAATAGGCCTATCTTTGTAGAAGATAAAAGAAAAAAACAAAACATTAGGAATTGTGGGAACATTTTGAATTGTGGGAAGAGGAAAATGGAATTCATGGAACAGCGGGCTTCGGGGAAATCGATTAAAGTTGGAACATTTTGAATGAGTCAAATAATGTAGAAGATACAAGGAAATACTGAAAATGATGAATAGTTCTTTAACACTATTTTCTTCATAATATTTTTAGTAAACTCTCAATTTTCTGGTTCGTAGTTACCATTCTCCTAGTAAAATAAAAATTCTGGATGGAGCCCTGTTGTGTGTGCGCATGAGTGTGTGTATTCGTTTGTCACTTACATGGATGAATTGTCCATCCACGGTCACCGTCTCCTCAGGCAGTTTTTGTTTCATGACGGATAGCATTGACGGCACAGATGAGGCATAGAGGAGCTCTCTCTGGCTGGGGCCTCCTTTTCCTCTGGTAATTGCAGTTGGGGCCCGACATCAATTTTGTGGCCCTTCTACTTATTTACAAACACGAAACTGCTGCCCTCTTTTTGACTTTGGATGCAGTTTTTACTTAGAGTCATGTGTTCTGCAACCACCTTAGCGATGAACAATGTTGTATCCATTCTGAAAGAGAAAAGCAAAAACTATTGACGTTGTTTTTTTTTTGTATTTGATATATGTCAAAACTCATTTTGGCTCTGGGGCCGGATCTACACCTTCTGTTCTCAGGTGGATCAGTAAAAAAATGTCAACTCTAGCTTTGTTTCCCAGAACTATGTTTTATCATTAGCCTACATTTGTAGCCTATCCTACATACCTATCGTAATCACGGATGACAAGAGATCTGTTCTAAGCAAAACACATATATTCACAAACGATTGCATTAGAAAAAAATATGTTTTTGTGTTTGGTGGTGAATGTGTTAACAACGGCTTTATTTTAACAGTTGACTGAATGCAATTTTACTCCTGAACCAACTCACCACACTAACAAACCGAAGTGGAAGCTATGATTATTTAGTTTTTTTGCCTTGTCATACGACTTTGAAACAAAAACAAAAAACGTTATAGCAGCGCATGGCCAGTAAGATTAAGTTATATCATATTAATATTAATCGTCTTTTGCATGAAACCAGATTAATTTTATTTTTAATACACTGGACGTGAGGGATTTTTTCATATTTACTGCTCTCTAGCGGCGGAAGGGAGCATTTGTTTTGATTTCTTTTAAAAATCAAAACTTTTGATAGAGATGAACTACAGACTCGCTTTTTTCGACGGACTGAAGTTTTTGCCGGGTCGAATGAAATCTAGTGTTGTAGAAATCAAAGCTTTTTGATCCACTGAATCCGTCTGAAGCAACTGTGTTGAAATGGGTCAGTATCGCGACGCACTCACATGAATCCATGTTGAGCATCACGACTGCTTCCTGAAACACTGCATCAATGGGACAGTTGTGTCAAAATGGGTCAGAGTTTCAAAGCATTTGACACAATTCAGTATGGTGACATATTTTTGATAAAACCACATTGCATTTCCATTTGACATTTAGGCAATGTATAATAAAAATACAAGAAACTATAGTAACCTTCTTAGAAAACAAAAAAAAAGAAATACTTGTGCAACAAGATACTGTGATGGTACCTTGTTGCAGTTGGTTGGCAACCAGTTCAGGGCGTGCTTCATCTACTGCCTGAAGTAAGGTGGGATAGGTACCAGCAAGCCTGTGATCCTTGTCCTAACAAGGATCGCAGGCTTGCTGGAAGACAGAAAATAGATGGATCAATGGATGGATAGGTATATAATATATATAGATAGAAAATGGATGGATGAATAGGTATATAAAATGCTTCAAACACTGGAATCGGTATTTATGTGTTTTACTTTTTTTTTTTTTCAAAAATAAAATAATTTCTGTCACATTGGTTCCTATTTTTTGGAGTTGCAGGCATATGAAAATATATTTTAGGTACCTATTTTAGGTATGTATGTATGTATGTATGTATGTATGTATGTATGTATGTATAGTATGTACTGTACAGTATGTACATTGTGTATGCATGTATGTACACTGTACGCATGAGTGTGTACAGTACAGTAGGTATGTATAATATGTGGTGCGCATGTATGTGTATTTGTATGTATGTTTGTACAGTATGTATGTAATTTGTGAAAAATATAAATATTGCAGATGAACCAGTGCAAAAAATACATAAATATTTAGAAAAATCTCAAAATAATGAATATTTATTTTCATATATTTGCATATTACTTTGAATAACCTCTTAAATTTCTGATTAGCAGATACCATGCTCCTAGTAAAATAAATATTCTGGATGGAGCCCTGTTGTGAGTGTGTGTGTATACGTTTGTGACTCAACAAACTTACATGGATGAATTGTCCATCCACAGTCACCGTACCCTCAGGCAGCTTTTGTTTTACGTGGGCTGGTGTTGATGGCACAGATGAGGCACAGAGCAGCTCTCTGGTTTGGGCCTCCTTTTCCTCTGGTAATTGTAGTTGGGGCTCGACATGAATTTTTGTGGCCCTTCTGCTCATTGACAAACACAAAATCGATGCTCTTGTGTCTTTGGACGCAAGGTGAGGACACAGGTTTTGCCTTGACACTTATGTGTTCTGCAACCACCTTAACAATGGAGCAATGCTGTTGCCATTCTGAAAGAGAAAGCCAAAAACACGGTTTTTGATTTGATATATGTTTCAAGAGAGTCACTGAAACTGCATAAAGTACAACAGAAGCTCGTATCTACACAACCTCAATGTGAAATTTAGCCATCAGGTGAAGCACAGCCGCAAAGCACCCATTTAAGCAGCAAGGAAGGCTTCCATTTCAAATGTCACTTTTGCACTAAAATAAATAGTATAATAAATAGTTTTGTATTATTATTACATTACATTTCATATTTCATATTTGGACTGCATTTAAGGCATCACATATATTTTAAAATTAGGTAAATAAGAGATACTTATATAGTATAAAAAGAATTTATGTAAATTATTAAATAATCATTTTAAATTAAGAACTACAGTACTATAAATTTATTATAACGTATTCAAAATAACGAATGAGCTCATTGTAAATGAACAAAAATTATCGTGCCTAACAAGCATTGCAATATGCAACGAGATAGTTTTAGAACATACAAGAATACTTTTTTGCGAGCAATGCAATGGCATTCGGCGGAAAACAACATGGCTTTCAGTTTACATTAGCATCTTAGCTTCGTCGTTCCTTTAGTCAGTGCAGAATAGAAAAATACTTCGATCGCCCTAGAAGAGATTAACATTGGCCGAGGGTCCCCACCAGGGCTCTCACCAGACATCGCCTTTATTCTGTGACGTATTATGAACGGTCAGTCTCGTAATTCTTTTTAAACATAATTAATTTACATCTGGACAGGTAACGTTGCCACATCAAATCCGCTCTTGCATCTGCAAAATGAAATAAATAAAAAATACAGTATTTACTAGACCGATTTAGTGCTAAATTTCTTCTCCACAACTCTAACGCAAAACTGAAAGTAAAAGTAGGAAGCTATAGTGTGTTGTTGCCACTCACTCATTACAAAATAAAAAACGAGTATAAAAAATGAAACTTATGCCAACAGGCTGGATTATTAACATTAGAAAGAAAAAAAGAAACGATGTAAAAAACTATTCTGTATGGAGTCTCATGACTTCCCCCTCTGTGCTGAACAAAAGTGGGAGGCGCAGGCCACCGGCAGGTATAAGTGGGCGTTCATCAAATGTGGCTTCCCACATGGCCAGGGGGATAGTGACTGGGTTCCCCGAGTCCTCCACCACCTCCACTATGTCCACCAAGTAATCAACACGATGGTGATGTTTTTGCTTGACTCGCAGATCTGTTGAGTGGAATGATAAAATGAAGTGTCATAATGGATGAAATTCAAAACAAAATTACTGGTTGTTTACATACACACATTCCAGGCACACGCACGCGCGAGATGGTCATCATTATACTTAACTTTCAGTTTTTAACACAAAACCTTATCATTTTGCGTTTAATGAAAGAGGACTACAGAACTCTTATTGTAATTACCATTAAAAGTCGGAATTCACAGGATTTGTGCAATTTTAAGTTCAACCATAGCTGAGTGTCTAATTTATTCCATTTATTCCAATTAGAATAGATATGAATGACTCATGAACAAAAGTGTGAGGCACAGGCCACCGGCAGGTATAAGTGGGCGCTCATCAAATGTGGCTTCCCACACAGCCAGAGGGATGGTGACTGGGTTGACTCATGTGTTTAATTAATACCATTTATTCCAATTAGAATAGATATGAATGACTCATAGTTATGAAAATGCTTCATAATAACACCTCAATTGGAATTAAGAGGCCAAACCTAAGTTGACTTTCATTTGGATTCACAGGTGTGTTGTATTCATTTTATTAATCCAAACACACGTGTCACGTGTATGGTTCAATCAGAATAGCCAAGCTACGTCAATGGTTCTGTCTTGACTGAAATGTGTTGTGAGATTGTAGTTCACATGCTATAAATGGCAGCAAGAGCGTGACTGAGACAGAAGTACTTTGAGTACTGCATTGTTTTTGTCTTGATGTTGCTTGATAAGTATTAAAATACCTTGAACACAGGCAATTTTTGAGTACCACTGACATAGAAGCAATTAATTACTCACATCTACTTTGGTGTACTGCGTTGTGTGCATGGTGACACCGTAGTCATTGCCTCGTACACTCAAATGGGTGAAGCGATAGTTGATCCCCACAGAAACATTATTGAGGGTGGCCTCCCTCCAGAGGGTGATCTTTACAGATGCTTCATCCTGTAGTAGTTTAAAAATGCTCTGTATGTGTTGTTTGAAGTTCGACAACTGAAAATCACTAACTGTGTACTTACTTTTTGAATTGTGATTATGCACATGGGCGCATCCCGGGTGCCCCTCTGCCTCACCATCCGCATTGACTGCATCTAAAGTGGACCAAGGTAAACATAAAAGTCAAAGGCATAATTATGTGTGCTCGTGCCTAGAATGTGTGTGTATAAACAACCATGAAACTGAAAGGGAAGAAAAAAAGTCATTCGGGTGTCCTTGTAATAATCAGTTCATTGCAATAATTGTGTTAACCTGCACGTAACTGTATTTCAAATGCATTCATGTCCTTCTGGGGCAACCTCTCGACAAACCAAAGTAATGGTGAGTTTTAGTCAATCACATTTTGAACGTAAAACAAGTTGACACTTAATGAAAAACGAAAGGTATTCCAAATACAGTATTGCAAGAGAAAGCAAGTAATCGTGTTAGAACACAAAAAATGGGCGTAATACACATGATGGAAATAGAATAATAGAAAAATAATTAATGAATAAATGATTTTTTTTCACACGTTATCTTTGATGAGTGTATGTACAAGAATGTGTGTGACAGTGCTTATAGGTGCATATGTGACCTAATAAACTTACATGAGTTACTTGCCCTTCAAGGGAAACCATGCCCTCAGGCGCCTGATTTTTGATTGCCTGAGGGGTGATGGTGGCGATGGGGGGCACAGAAGGAGCTTGGCTTGGGCCTCCAGGTCAGGGGAGATGGTGAGTTGGGGACCAGAATAAATCTTCATCCCCCTCCTGCTTAGCAGGACATTTGGGGTCCGGCTATCCACACAATTACAAAAGACAAAGTTGTTGCCCTCTGTGACTTTGGCAGCCAAATCTGGAAATAGAACAAGTTTGTACACGCTTTGCCCGTCACAGAGGGCAACAACTTTGTTTTCATGAAATCCGTCCAACTCTAGCGGTCGTTAGGGCAAAAAATCCAGTTTTTGGCCGTGATGCATGCTTTCTACTTTTACTGCTTTCGCGATGAGCATCTGTGTTGCCACACTATTAGGACCGTGATATTTCATCAAATAAATTCTAAATAGTTGCCAAAACGATACAGTTGTACCGAACCTAGTATATGCACAACATCATTTAAAGTTTAGTGGTATAATGACGTGCAATTTCCACAAGAGTGAATTGTTGAGGGGATAACCACAAAGCATCAATTTAATTTCAATTAAATAATTTCATGTCAATTAAATAGGAACGTCTGCCTTTTCTAACGTCAGCATAATATCATGAAAAAGAAATAAATTTTCACACCAGCATTATATTACATTTATTGACTGCATTTAAAGATAGTATTATGTACAACAAAACCAAATAATGCAACAATTCCTGTATTTGTAACGAAATAAAATGTCATGAGTCAGTGGATGAAGTTGAGAGCAATGATTTTAAAGATCCATCAGGTGTCAGTGTTGAGCAACAAAAGCAACAGGTCAAGCTAGCTTAAAGCCGCACGTGGCGAGTCTGTGTGCTAGCAGAAGCGTCCACATATACATTGTGATGGAAAACAAACTACGAAATTTCAGTTGACACTTTCTTTGCACATTAACAAAATAAAAATCCCTAACATATTCCAGCACTCTGGAGGGATTTATTGTGACGAGCGGCGACAAAGCAGTGTATATAATTAAATCGAGTTTTACCCCCCACCCCACCCCACTATTGCGTTGGAGAAAAAAAAAGGGGAAAACGTTGACGATGAAATAATGAAATGTACTGTCTATAATAGAAGAGCATAAAATAAAGACATTTCCAATGGTTCATCGACTGTTTGTAGTTTTACACAAAACGTGTTACACAATGCAAGGTAATTTTTCCTCCACCTGCTAGCCAAGAGGTTTTTTTTTTAATATATGTGGCAGAAGGCCGAATTTTTTTTCACACTGGTTTGCACCGATTTCTAACGGCATTTACAGAACATAAAACAACGTTACGGAAAATAAACCTAACACTATACATTTTGAAGTGTATAACCATGCCTTATATATTAAATATTTTCGAGTTTTTTTGTCACTTTCTTACATTTTGAGTCGGGTCAGTCGGCAAAATGTAATTTGCAGTATTTATATATTCCAAATATATATAAAAAAAAAAACATGTCACAGAAGTACATTCACTCGAAAAAACTGAAACACGCAGAACAATAATTTTGGGAAGGTGTTACATTCGGTTTGAATTTAAGAGGAAATAATAGCCTACCTCTCTCTGTCGTCGTCAATGTGAGGTGGACTTTTTATTCCAAATAGCATAGACCCATCCCACTATCGCGTTGGAGAAATAATGGCCTACCTCTCTCTGTCGTCGTCAATGTCAAGTGAATTTTTATTCCAAGTAGCCCCACCCCTAAGTGGCAGAAAGCGGAAAAAACATTCGATTTTGGTAATGTACGTCATCTTGAAAAAAAAAGAGGGGTGATTTATTAAAGTTGTAGCGGGCTTCAAATCGGCTGTGCATACCGACTATGTGCCTATTCTATTTATTACTACTTAATAAGCATAACATCTAGAGGTACACAGGGGCTTGAGAATGCACACCATTCATAACATCACCCTTAATAATTTAATGAAGCAACCCTCAATTTCCAGAGCATTCAAAACCAATAGTTTCTTTTCTTTTACTTTTTATTTTTGCAGCCATTGATTATTAACTAATAAACGTGACTACATAAGAAATAAAGTATTTGCACTCACCAATACGGGCCCGCACAGTACCTCCATTTATAAATGAAATGGTTAAGACCGAAAGACTTTGACCGAGCAAGAACAGTTTTTGAGCACATAAAAATATATTGATTTTCTGTGTTTGCGACCTCTGCGTTTTCGCTGAGCACGTAAGGACACAACTCAAGCGTGAGCGAAGGATTTGGAGCGAGCAAAATGTTTTTCTGTGCTGGACTGACTGCTTCGGCCAAAATTCTTGTGGTAGACAAGTGTGAGCAGTCTGGGTGTTGTCCAGGTTGTCTCATGAGGTTTGAAGAGGGTAATGTGGACAAAGTGTGATTCCTTTTGATACAGCATTTTGTTGGAATAAAGTTACTGAGAAATACAAGCAGCTTGTCTAAAATGCATCAAGTAAAAGCACAAAAGAAAAACCTCTCTGAAATTGAATATCATTATATTATAATGTTTAATTATAAACATTTAATTCTCTGGATATTATAATGATTATAATTGCAGAGAATTAAATGTATTTTGTGGCATTTAACAATCTGGCCAATTTGCATCAAAGGGGTTTCCACTGTATGACACAATTTTACTGTTAAGCACTCAAGTATGCTGGCAGCATAATCGATGCAACACTGAATGGTGTTAAACTGAATGCGAGAAACAAACGCGAAAAGTAATTCCTAAGAAGTTAAGAACAAAATTAGTTGGTAGAGTATGCCTGAACAGTGGAGAGTGTTTTTTTTAATGTCTTATTAAATAAATCAAGATAAGATAGTTGAATAGCTGCACAATAAGAAATGTAAAAAAAAAAAAAAAGGGAATAGAAACAAATCTGTTCCAGCAGCAAAGAATTTCCAATTGACTTTTTTTTCTTATTCAAACTTTAGGGCAGGGATCACCAAACTTTTTGAAACCGAGAGCAATTCTTTGGTACTGAGTAATACGAAGGACTACCAGTGGTGGCGGTTGGCAAAGAAATACCGTGCATTCGCCGGAAGAGGGCAATGTTGTATTGAAACGTAACCTAATTTTGTTCTGTTCGATTTTTATATTTTGTATTTCGGTTGAAATGGCTCCATATTATTTCTAAGTCCACTGGAGCAATAGTGTTAATTTATGGATGATTTTCAATCCGTCAGCTAGCAGAGTTTATTAAGGGTCGCGAAAGGGGCTTCCGGGAAAATCATTCACGCTGCTGTCATCAAGTCAGACGCGACGGCACGCGTATATCCGAAGACGTAAAGTGTTCCAGCTTTGTCTATGTTTAGCGGCCCAAAGTGGTATGTATGAGTTTGGTTTATGTTTAAATGCATATTATGTTGTCCGTAGCTGACATCTCTTTTGTATGTGTCAGTTCTACGGTGTGAACTGTTGCAAACAAGTGCAGTCAGTAAAGCATTAGTACGAAGAACCTTGGTGTCTCTCCCTTTTTTGGACAAAGCCGGCATAACCAGTTTATGTGAAGACCTTGATCATGTGATTGATTTCTCACAAGAATTAAGGATCAGCTGTAGTAAATCAAGTGTAATATGTCATGTATATGTGATTTGCATAATCGTTAGTAAAATTCCTGGAAAATTACAATGGTCTATCACTTGAACTATTATAACTATTATAGCAGACCAGGTCTGCTGGTTATTCATGTGATTTTTGGGGGCGACCCAGTGCCTGCGGCCACTACGTGGATGACCCCTGCTTTAGGTAATTCAATTATGCTGGTAGCATAAACTCTCAAGCAATGTATTATTCAATGACACGGAATTCAAAGTTCAAAGGAAGTTGCATGGTAGAATAGGCTAAAAGACGGTGGAAGAGGTTGAGCAATGTCTTGTTTTCCTGTAGTTTGAACATGTTTCCCATTGGGTGAATAAACATTTAAATATGAACAAATGTTGTTTTAGTCGAGGGGGTATTATACAGTGGAAAGTCCTCATTGTAACTACAATAGTATTTCTTAATGGAGAATTAATGATAAAATAGGAGATGAATAGATGCACAGAGTAGTACAAAAAAAAAAAATAATGGGAACAAATCTGGTCCAATCGCATCAAAGGTGTTTCCACTTTAAGGCACTTCCATTTTTTTTACTGTAAAGGGTAACTATACATTTAAATATGAAGAAGTAGTGTTTTAGTAAAGGCAGTATCAAACAGTGGAAAGTCCTCATTCTAACTGCTGTAAAATTTCTTAATGAAGAATTAATGATAAAACAGATGAATTGATGCACAAAAAAATAGCATCAAAGGTGTTTCCACTGTCTGACTCATTCATTTTATTACTGTAACGGACTCAAGTATGCTGGCAGCATTAACCGGTAACTGATGAAACACTGAATGATGCTGAACTGAATGTTGGTTACAACAGCTGAAAAGTAGTTACTAAGACAATTCGGAGGAAATTGGTTGATACAATAGGCTTAAAAACAGCAGAGGGTGTGTGCGTGTGTGTGTATGTACACACACACACACACACATTTTATATATATATATATATATATATATATATATATATATATATATATATATATATATATATATATATTTTTTTTTTTTTTTATAACAGGCTTCTCATTTCATGACTGTACATTCGAATGTCACCTTACACCAAAAACAGAAGTGCTGCATCAGTCCATCACACTGTTTTAGCTGAGGGGTTTTCATACAGTGGAAAGACAGAATTTAATCTCATAATAACTGCTTTAAGATTTCTTAATGAAGACGTAATGATAAAATAGTGGATGAAAAGATGCACAAAGACTTATGTAAAAAAATGGATTAAAGGAATAGAAACAAATCTCTAAGATCAAACAAGCTTGTCAAAAATTTTAAGTGCAAACCATTGAAAAAGGAGACCAACAAATACAAATACAATGGTTTACGAACTCCCTCTTTTACAAACTTTTCATTTTACGAACGTGGACCGCGGCGTTTTTTGTCCCCCTCTTACGCACAAACCTTTCGTTTTACGAACAATCCAACATGCCCCAACATGCCGGTCAATGTGTCCGTACTATTTTTTTCGCTTTGCTGCATCAACAAAATCAACTGTTCTCACATGTCACGGTAACGCTGATATGCTATTGCTCTTACAATGTTACAGTCACTGTGTCAGTCACGGTGTCAGTCACGGAGATGCTGATATGCTATTGGTCGATTAAGGTCACAGTCCTGGTCTCAGTCACGGAGATGCGGATATGCTATTGGCCAGCGTCACGTCAATCAGAGAAATGCCAATGTGCTATTGGCCGAACGCCTTCATCTAGCTTGATGGCACAGCCGGTCGGTGTGTTGTGAAGACTTTGCAAACTTTATCTGTTAGACATGGCTTCTAAAATTGCGAGTGGTGGTAAAGGAAGAAATAAGAGGATGATGACAATAGAAACGAAGCAGGAGATAATAAAAAAATACGGAGGCGCACGCATAGTTAACCTTGCTCGTGAGTATGGCCGAAACCGCTCGGCATTCTTCTAAGGGCAAGACTTTCCTTGCCAGGGGACGGACCTCGGTCAACAACAAAATGGAGAGGCTTCTTCTATTATGGATTAAAGTGAAGGAAATCGCCTGTGATATGTTCTCGTTTGAGAAAAGTTTTCATTTAAGAAAATAAATAAATTCTGCGGGTTGGTCTCTGCTCCCCTCCGCCTCCACCCAGCTCAAGTCACGTCGCCCCAAAGGTAAATGTCATTTTTCCTTTGTATATTTGTTTAATTTAACTGTACAGTAGATTGTTACTATTTTTTAATATGTGTATAAAGTCATGATGTTTTAACCTAAGGTTTTTGCACGCGTTGCACGCATTCACTAATTAACATAGGTTTGGATTTCCCGTCATACGAGCAATTCGAGTTACGAGCATAGCTGCTGAACGGATTAAGTTCGTAACACGGGGGTCCACTGTAGTTGTGTGATGTGAAGCAGTACATTATAGCTTCATGTGTCAAGAGTGAGAGATTGTATTTATGTTATGGAATATTAAGATGTTACATGAAACATTGTCTGTATCAACGGCAGTGGTTAGATTTTGGAGCTGATTTGTTCTCATTCCATAATTTGCTAAGGCTGCGATTGGCTGGCAACCAGTTGAGAGTGTCCCTCACCCACTGCCGAAGACAGCTGGCATAGACACCAGCAAGTGAGCGGTCCGCGTGAGGCTATGCGCCGACAAATAGATGGATGGATATAATTTGCGAGGGTAAAAGTTAACACAGGCAATAACAAATTGAGGTAGATGTGCCTCCCAGAATGCTTGTTTGATCTCAGAGATTTAACGGAATCATGAGTATGGTACATACAAATGTATTTAAACAAATGCATGAGTGAAAAGGTATTTCATAGAGCAACCTTTGCAGAGCACACAGATGATGGCAAAAATGTATCTATGGATACAGATCATGTAGGTTGGATTGGGGGACTAGGACTGTTCTTTTCAATGCAGGGACAACAGCGTAAGAACAGGAAAAGAGATTGCATTCTAAGGATAGGATGGCGTCATGGTCCTTGTAAACTCCTCAGCAAGGTCGCATGATGAAAAGATGAAGGAGGTGGTGAAGACTAAAGCTGTAAAAAGATAACGCTGCATTTAAAACACCACTTAATAGCAATTTGGCTACTCCTATTGGCGATTTACAAATGAATCGGCAGAAGTGGTGCTTGGTTGTCCGTGGTCTTCATGTTGTTGGCACTTGTTTTCTTTTTCTTCTTCATTTTTACTTTTTTTTTGTCTCTTGGGGAAAAAGGAGAACACACGACAAAACTTCCATGATGCTGACATCATCTTTCATTTTCTACAATACAGTAAATTAGTATATCACACTCATGCCCAATCAAGTATCCAGTGACATGAATACTCACATATTTGTTACTGTGATTCTGCTATAAACTGCTTGTGCACCCGAACAAAGAGCCTGTTAAAAAAGAAAGGAAATATTTTTACAACATTTAATGGCTTTAGGAAAAAAGATAGGCTTAATGATTAGCAGTTTACCTTGAAGAGAGGAGATGTTCCAGATGACAACAGGTCCTTGAGCAAGCAGTACAATGGCTCATCAAAATCTTCTACTTGGTGGCAAACGTCCAGCTGTTGTTTGGATGAATGAAATGTGGAGCCACAGGAAACAAGTGGACAGCATCAGTCTACAATAACGAAACAAATCCGTTAAGGGGGTGAAAACAAAAGCTGAGAAAGATATCCACATTTTTTTAGCTGTAATTGATATAAATTACGGCAACTCTCTCCTTTCTCCTGAACAAAGGACCTGTTAGAAATACTGTAGATGGGACAAAAATTACTTATGATGAGCTACTTACCTTTTCCTACCAATAGAAAGAAAATGGTCTGTAGAAAGCACAAAACAGACGTGTTTTAATCCAGAGGGGAACTGCCACTGGACAAGCCTGATGATGTGTCATCAAAGCCTTTGACGCGGTGGTGATCTTCCACTCGTTCTTTGGATGAATGCAACATGTGGAGCCACAGGCAACAAGTGGAAAACATCGATCTCCAAAAAAGAAACAAAATACACTGAGGAGGTGACAACAAAAGCTGATAGAGATATGCACATTTTTAGTTTTAACTGAAATAAATCACAGCAATTTACACCAGAATGAGGACAACTCCTGCTTGATTGCTGGCTCTTTCTCCTGAACAAAGAACCCGTTAGAAGTAGATGGGACAAAAGTTACTGTCGTTACAAAAGAAGATGATGAGCTACTTAGCTTTTCCAACCAATTAAAGAAGGAAAAAACAGACTTGTTTTAATCCAGAGGGAAACTGCCAATGGACAAGCCTGATGATGTGTCATCAAACTCTTGCACACGGTGGTGATCTTTTCTTTGGATGAATGCAATGTGTGGAGCCACAGGCAACATGGGGAACACATAGGCCTGCAAACAAGAAACACATTCAGGGGGTGAGGACAAACTGCAAAAGAGAGGCGAACCTATAGTTTGTTTTAACTCTTTTAGTGCCAAGCGTTATCGGAAAAGGAAACCTCGAGAGAGCCAGTGTATTTTGCATTTTCAATCATCTTTCACGGCCAACAGAATATTGGATACTATGTCTATGTAAATATGTAAATGTAAAAAAAAAATGAAAATATGAATATATCACATGAAAGATTGACTACCATTCCTTTGAATGCATGTTCAGTTGACAATAGTTATGTTTTATATGTAAAAACACTGTTATCTAGTGGTCACATTTTATCACAACAGAGCTTACAGAACTTATTTTAGATAAGCATTAGTAGTCAAGAGTGTATTCTCATTATGAGTGTATTCTCCATAAGAACATACTTATAACTTTATTATTTAGTTATTATTGTGATTACTATTATTAAAGGGTAGAATTCTTGTCCATGGCACTGAAAGCATTAACTGACACAGTTCACGGCAACTTACACTGGAATGAAGAGAAGTCCTTGCTTGTCTGCCACCCTGGTTTTCAAGTCAGTGCTCCACGATGTATATTTATGGGCACCGATCATTTTAATCTGGGGGGAAAAAAAAGGAATTCAGAACCATTGAGTACAAATATATAACATATATAAATAATAAATAAATATATATACAAAAGTAAAACAGACTTGGCTTTGTCTTACAATATATGTGTAAGATAAACTGACTGATTTAATAGTGCAACAGCTTTGCTTTATGTATTCTAATTGCTATTTTTCTGGCTGATTCATTAGTACAACAGCTTTGCTTCATGTATTCTAACTTACTTTTTCAGACACCACAGCGCCTCTTTGTCTCATATGTGTGTGTGTGTTAAAAACAATGTCAAGGTCAAGGCCTGAATCGCAAGTTATCTGCAAGTTCTGCCACGGTGCACAATGCTCATGTTGTGTGACGGTTGAATTGTGAGACCCCCACACCTCAGTAACAGTTTTTTAATAAAAAGACTGCAGTCCGAAAGATCGGAGAGAGAGAGGGAAGAGAGACTTTGCAACGAGGCTGACATGGTCACGCTCTTTTTCGAGCTCTCCCCACTGCAGTGGTAAAACTTAATCTCTGACTCCTGTGTTGTTATTTACACCTCTCCTCGGGTCATTTGTGGGGTATCAAGCCCACTTCAAACCCAACAATATGTAAATATCCTTTCCATTTATATCTCTACAATGGCATGCCGTTTAAATTCATATGTCATGCGTAATGTCCAGTCATATGCACGTGCAATCAGAAAGTGACATGAAAAACGCACACAAGTGGCTTCTGTTCTAGTATTGACGTCTATTTCCTCTGAACAAATATCCTGATAAAATACACGGGCCAAAAATTATTTTACTGGCTTTACAAAGGAAGACAGGTTGAATGATGAGCGACTTACCTTTTCCTACGAATAAAAGAAGACAGTCTGAAGAGAGCAGAAAACAGACTTGGTTTAATCCAGATCTACAAAATATAATCAAAATAGATGGTAGTGAGGACGACTGCTCCAAAAGATAGGCAGACCTACAATTGGTTTTAACTGACATACAGTAGTTCACAGTAACTTACACTGGAATTGTCACGTTTCTTGTCTTTTTAGTTTGTGTTGATTTGCAGACTGTCTCCTTCCTCCGCATTGGGCGGGGCCATCGGACACTCACACCTGTTGCGCATCTCGTCAGAGGGCTTTATAAGTTGGCCGGCACTTACAAACAAGCCTTTGCCGGGTTATCCCCTCGTCAAGCTCGCTTGCCGTCCCGTGAATCCCAGCGCTCTTGACCTCACGTCCCACCTTCTCGAGTCTTCTTGGTTTGTACTTTGTGCGTGTTATGTTTTACGGCTTGTGAACGATTTCTGTTGCTACTTTGTTTGCAGTCATCCCCCGTGGACTCACGTCCTCCTTGCTGCCCTTCTTCCCCGTGGACTTTAGATCCAGACGTTCTCGTCTCGCTTTGTGTTGGTACTTTGTGACTTTGGTTTGCTACTTTGCCTTCGGACTGTTTTTGTGTTTTTCTCACGCCTTGCGTGCTCCTTTTGTTAATAAACTCAGTAACTTCACCTCTCGTGCCTAGTTGGGGTCCATTCCCATTTGGGATCCGCGGGTTATTCGTGACAGGAATGAAGAGAAGTCCTGCTTGGCTGCCACCTTGGTTTACAAGTCAGTGCTCCTTGATGTATGTATTTGGGCACCCATTCTTCTACCCTGTGAGAAAAAGGGGAATACAATAGTGTCGAGTAGAAATTTGCATGCTGCAAAGGCGAGATGGGCTTGGCTCTTTCCAACATTTAAGTATAACCATTTCATTTTCTACAATGGTAGCACATTAAGATTATGTACACACATATCTATGCTCTCTATTATGAGATGAATCTACCATCTCTTCAGAACAACTAACCTGTTTAAAGTAGAGGAGAGTAAAATGACAACACTTACAGTTGACAAAAAAATATTTTATAGAGACTTACTTGGTCTGTTTTCTGCTGTCATTTCACGCTGACGATTATTACATTGTCAAAATTGTGAACAAAAATAATTCCACTAGACCCTCCCTCCCCAAAGATTTTTATACTTTCTCTGTACATTGTCTCTCCTCCTCACCTTCCACTCACCTTACACACACTTTAAACCGTCTTCGCAGCAGATTTCATCCTATCAAATGTCAACATATAATCCCACCACTCCCTCCCATCGACTTGACCCCCTCCATTCCTCCATTTTTTTTTTTTTTTACTTTTTCCTGAATTTTGACTCTCACCTCCCACTCACCTTATCGCACACACACTACATCATCTTCACCCCTGATTTAATCCCATCACATCTCAACATTTGGGCTCCTTCACACAACAGGGACAACTCGTAATTTGCGACTTGGATAGGACTCACCTTTCAGTGTGTAAAACACAGAAGACAGGGTTGTGATAGCTATATTATGTTCGCAGTACACCTGAATGAACAGCACACTGAGGTCGGGAGACAAAAATGAGGTCAAGCAGTGTGTTCTTGTCAGTGGTACCTGTATTTATGAGCTGTGTGTAACCCTTAGAGACTAACAGTTCCATAATGGGCTTGTATGAGTCTGAGAGTGCATCTTCATTGAAATCTCCACATACCAAGATCTGATGATGATCCATCACTTCCAGAGCGTACAACAACCTTTCCAACTTTGGCAAAAAAGAGCGCAGACTCTGTCCCGGAGGCCGGTACACAGCTGCAATGAACACAGACTCTGTCCCGGAGGCCGGTACACAGCTGCAATGAACATATTGATGGGAGCTTCAAGTTTGACCACAACAAATTCAATATCAGTGACACCCTGGATGTAGATTGTTTTGTGTGCCGGAATGTGTTCTTTCACCCAAATACCTACACCGCTGCCACATTTCGTTGCCAACTTGTTCTTTGCCCCTTGGACAGGGGCGGCTTGTCTCGCCATTGTGCCAGTCCTTTGGTCTTTCTTGTAGTTGTCGGCATCGATGGTCACAATTTCCTCATGAAGCAGATTCAGCATATGAGAGTTATGCTCATTTACCTGTTTGTTTGTGGCAAAAACATGAAGAACTTCCTTCGGGCAGCGGTGTAAGTCATAGCCAGCAAAGCTCTGTCCACTTCCGACAGCTCATGGGACTTCTTTTTGACGCGAAGTCGGTTCAGTAGTTTGGCGAACGGAACGTCATCCTTCTGCCTCATGATTTCGGTCAGCGTGATCATTTCAAAGTTGTCGCGCCAGTGGTCCAGTCTGGTGGGATCGTAAACACCTAAAGGTTTGGACTGTCTCACAGGAGGTAGCTGATAGAAATCCCCGACAGCGATAACGGACATGCCACCAAATGGTAAATTGATTCCTTTGATTTGCTTCAACCGGGCGTCGACATATGCAAAGAGGTCTTTCGACACCATGGAAGTCTCGTCGATGATGAGAATTTCAGCGAGCGATAGCTCCGCTCTCACTTCGTCCAGTTTGTTGCCCAGGCCATGATACGGGGGTTTGAGGCTTCTTGGCAGTTTCAGTAGGCAGTGTAAAAAGTCATACCTGAAATGTTGAAGGCCGCGGTGCCAGTGAAGGCTGCAAGAATGACCGTTTGTTTGGAAATGTCCGCTTCCTCAGCCAGTCTGCGCAGTATTTTTGTAGCCTCTGCGTGAATACATTTGATTAAATGTGACTTCCCCATTCCGGCGCCACCATTGATGTAATAGAAGAACTGCCGTGGTTTTAAGCCACACACACGTCGTATGCACCAATCTCTGACCAGGTAGAAGGCACACGCTTGCGTTCGGTTAAGGGTCCGATATATGTCGCGCAAAACAGCCGGATCGATGCGGCGGCTTCCGTCGCGATGGACATTTCTGTTACCTCGGACCTGACATTGTAGTCTGGTACGTTTTCCTCCGCGTCACCAGGATCATCCCTCGCATTAATTTCCTCGATGCACTCGAGTCTTTGCAGTTCGCTTTCAGGCGCTAGCTGACACCACTCGTTGAAGACTATTCCGCTTTCATCCACCTCTCGGATGGCGTTGTCAACATCTCTGCGTCACCGGGATCATCCCTCGCATTGATTTCCTCGATGCACTCGAGTCTTTGCAGTTCTCTTTCGGGCGCTAGCTGACACCACTCGTTGAAGACTATTCCGCTTTCCTCCACCTCTCGGATGGCGTTGTCAACATCTTTGCTGTGCTTCTCATCGTTCTTTCTCTTCCGGTCGACAATTTGCACAACGGCCTCTGGATGCTCAGCAGCCGGCAACTGTACAAAGGCATGGTCTTGAAACAACTTGTATGTAGGACTGCATGAACCTTTCAACACCTCTGCAGCGCTCATGTGCAAAACTCAAAAACCTCTTACCTCTTTGGTTCTGGACTTCAACTGGCAGTCGGCACGATGAGGCAGATAGAGCTTGAGAATGGATTTTTTTCCTGTGAAAATTTACAGTATTTGATGACGGCGTGTTTACCTGTTCTTTTTTGGACATACCCCATGTCGTTCAGCAGGGGGAAAACATTTCCGCCTTTAGCTTGCTTGCCGTACACGATTCCTCAGGTTGAGGCAAAATCAGCCAAGCACTTCGCTTCAAATTCCTCTGTTTGAGGTCTGCCCTTATACTTTTCCGGCAAGCCGGTCATCCACACTTCAACGGACTCCTGCGTTTGGCCCTCAAGGTAAGAGAGGGGATAACTCATTTTCAGCGCATTGTCACTGGTTTGTACAAAAACCACACTGCAGGACGCTTGCTTCATATGGAGGCCACATTCGCGTGTGCGACGCACTCTTGTGCACTCACCTCTTTTTTCTTTGAGTACACTTGCATGATTTGTTTCATTTCATCGCTCTCGTTGACATTTTCGCTGCGGGAGTTCACAATCACCAATTTCAGGTACTGGCTCAGGCCGTGTTCAGCTTTGCTGATGTAGCTGCAGATGTAGGTAATGCAGGAATAAGCGTTCAGAATGTACCGAATGTCCATATTTGCATCCCAAGCAAGAAGCAGGTGTCGATTGTAGTTGTTCACCCAGCAGTCTTTGGGCTCTCGCTTGAGCACGACAGAGGTCTTTGCGGCAATTGAGTACAAACCTTCCATGTACTCATCACTGGTGAGCTCGCACTTAGCCAGTAGCTGCGGCAAAGTCAGAGAGGCCGTTTCCGGTTCGTTCAGCAAATTTTGCAAATCAACAAGCTTGGGGTTTGGCGCCGACCACTTCTACTTCTCTGGATTTTCTCCATCACACTCTTCACGTCTCATGATCATGGTTCTCTCGCACGGCTGCTTGAGGAAACCAAAACGGCACTGCGCGCCGGGTGCTTTGATGCACGTCTTTGAATGAGACTTATTTTGCATCTGAACCTCTGTGACTTTTTGATGCAGTTTGGGTTCCTTTTCCAGGTTGGGCAGCTCAGCGGAAATGTAGCGCGACACAAAATCGCAGATTTCTTGATCTGAGGCCTCCTCAAAGATGGGGGCGCCTTCAACCCAAATGATGCGATGGATGTGCAGACTTCCTCTGTGCTGAGACTCCAATCTGTAAAAGTAGTCGACCACTTTTCCAATGGGTTGCGCCGGAGAACAGAGCTTCCACACGTTTGTCAAACATGCGCATCGTTGTCATCGTATTGCTGCGGAGAATTTCACACTTTGTGGCCCAGTCGTGGTGAGCGAAAATCACCCGTTCACCTTTTTGCGCTTTGATGGCGGTGATGACTTCTTCCCAACGCATTTCAACAGTGGAGAATGTGCAGAAGAACGTGGGTGTGCCTAGCTGCCGAATCATGGCAAAAAGGTCCTTGAGACATTTCTCCCAAAAGGCCGGGGTGCCCCTTAACGGGACCATGAAGCGGACGGCGTCTTTGCTGTGTATCAGTTTTTCAACTTCCCGTTTGTCCTGCAACATAGCATTGTTTATTTGCCGACTGTCTCTGGTAAAAGGTTTACCTTTACGTAGCTGTATTCGTATGCTTGATGTGGCCTGGTGGATTTCAGTCACAAACTGAGCAAAGAACAAGTAGTTAGTGTCTCTGGCAAAACGTTCATCCACACAAGACAGTCGCACTAAATCATCTGTTGGTGTTAGTTATATACAGTTTCATATGTACTGTAATTGTATGCTTTTATTTGATGTTAACCAAGTGATGCATCCTCAAAACACATATGAAGATTTTTTGCACAAAATCATCTGTTGGTGTTAGAGCTATATACAGTTTCATATGTACTGTAACTGTATGGTTTTATTTGATGTTAAGCAAGTGATGCATTCTTGAACAGACATCACCATCTAATGCAAAGGTGAGCTGTACCTATCAGTTCAAAAATGGTGTGCCATCAGGAACTACAGACATCCAGGTACTTTAGCGAGAGCATTTGCAATTGCACAAATCACATCGCCGTCAACATTAAAGACAAATTTTAGCTTCTAAGCAGACCTTAACGTTTATGCAATACACATCTTTTAACCTTTTTGGTATGAATAAAACATGTTCATTTTCACATTAGTTTATTTAAGGTTTTCTCCAATAGTTTCAAAAAATATATTTTACTAATTTATAAAATTAACAATAATGAAATTCAGGTTATCCATACCAATGCCAAAAAGTCCACTTACCAAAAATCTAACAATTAGCCAACAGAGAAATAATTAAATGTACTTTTTATTTACTGTCTTTTATTTAGCTGTTAATGTATACACTGTAACATGTTTCGCATACCCCTACTAATGCCAAAAACAGCATGCTGATGGATGTGTGAATGTGTGTGTGTGCTTATGTGTGTGTGTGTGTGTGTGGGGGGGGATGATGTACAAGACTTCAAGAGCAAAAAACGAGACACTGACTGGAACCTACTTATATCTAATATATCTAATATTTGTCGCAAAGTCAAGCGTTCAACTGCTAAAAAGGAGATGCCTAACTGTTATATGTACTCCGGGATTACATGACGCATTTAAAAAAAAATTTAAAAAAAAAACGATTTTGAAAGTGGCATGTATGCAAAAAAGTGCTATGAAGAGTATTTTTAAAATATGCATATATTTTTGAGAAACACACCGGAATTACATTTAAAAAAATTATAATCTAATAGCTACTCAACCCCATTATCCCAAAAAGCCTTATTAGAATGATTTGACCAACGTTCTTTTGTCTTCTTCATATATGGCTATTACATTTGAAGTCCGGTGACAAACAAGACAGTTAAGATGAGCCTGACAGATATGTGCTGTTCTCCGTTTCTACTCACAGTTGTCAGAAATACTTCAGACATTGAGTTCAAGGCAGCAAGACTTTTTAAAAAATATCTTTCACAAAATTAAACATGCATATCTAATATCACATGTGTTTAAGACGACAATTGAATTGGCACAATGACAACGATGACAAGTTAGGGTATTGACGATTTTTGTTCAACCGTCACTTCTTCTATAAAATTATGGTTGTGTCATTTAATTTTGCACTGTTTTTTCATTTAGTTATGTGCTGTACATTCCACCGAACGAAATATTTTATAATTAGGTTTAATCGTTTTTACAGCAAATTACTTAAGGATGTGAAAGTAATTAATAATGAATGAGAAAGAACGTCTACATTTTGTCTTGCTGATATTTATTAAAGCCATACAATTACATCTGTAAATAGAAGATTGTAGATAACGATAATGGCAGCAAAATTACGTTAGATAAGCAAGCATGTGAAAATAATAATAACGATAATAACAATAATAACAATAGTGGGGGAAATTCTAGGGGAATTTAGTGATAGCTGAATTTGAATATATTTCACAGCACACGTAGCATTAGTATACTAGCGAACAAACACGTAATGAACAAATTATAATGTAATTAATAATACTCAAAATAGTGAAAACAAAGTGATGGAAGAACATAGAGGCTACTTTTTTTAACACCAACTAAGTACACCACTAATTGGAGAAAGTAAAGTTAATTACAACATTTATTTTTACGACAACTAAGTACACCACTAACTTAGTGTTGTTGTTCATTATTGCGTAACGAAAAATAATGAAATAATGATTAAAATAAATGATAATGAAAACAACGTTTTATTCATAAAAGTAGAAGATGGTGGCGGTCGATGTATTGCATTAAGTAAGCAATCAGGTTACTACATTATATTACCGCAACATAACTAGTCAAATGCGTCATCAAATTAGCACACGTAGCACACGTGTCGGCATACTATAGGACGAAAAAACTTAGCGAACAAAGTTGAAGTAATAATGACTAAATATGACAACAATTACAAATATTAATATCGCAACAGTTTAGACGACTTACTTACTTCACGGTACCCACGGGAAGAGCTAAACCGGAAGAGCAAGTGCACGGAGGTCAGCCCTTGGGTTACTTTCGCTGACACTTGGAAACGAAGTTTATTTTGGAAACGTCTTTGGAGTGTTGCTATGCAAAAAATTTTTTTTAACAATATATTATTTAGATTTGTTGCCGGTAGTGAGGGGCAAATTGAACTAAGACTTGAACTTGTGAATCAATAGGGCCGTAAATGTTATGAGCGCGGGTCCGAAATTAGAGCTGTGATGTCCCACTCTTCCTAAACAGTCCTCTACCACAAACTGACACAGGGAGTTCGCTTTTTTAATCTACAGTATTTGTTTAATGTTGTGTTGTACTGAATCTGATGGTTTGTAGCCCACGGGATCGTGAAATATTTATTGCCATGTACTGCATTGTATCAGTAATAGAGAATTTAGAAAAAAAAGAAAGAAAAAATAAGCTGTCATTTCAACTATCGCGTGAGCAGCGTCGACATCCATGACGGGGCCGAGTACGGCAACTACAATTCTCTTGTCAAAAAAAATCACCAAGTGGGACGATGTATCGTATGGAGGACCAAAAGTGCCAAAATTCAATAAATAAATGTACCATTCAATCATTAAATATAAGTGTCATTAAATAATTAAAAGTGTCATTAATTAATTAAAAGTGTCATTAATTAAATAAATGTTTAAATAATTTAAACGTTTCATTGAAATAATTAAACATTTATTTCATTAATGACATTTAATTATTTTATGACACATTTATTTAATTAATGACACATTTAATTATGTAATGACACATTTATTTAATTAATGACACATTTAATTATTTATTGACACTTATATTTAATGACACGCTGTTGCTACGTTTCATCCTTTACTTATCTGTCAAGCTCTCGCGTCATAGTGTAATGGGCGGGTCCTACACCTGATTGGTTACCCTGCTTTGTCTTGCAAGGGTAACCAATCAGATGTTAGGACCCGCCCACCCATCAAATTTGACGGGAGAGGTTGACAGTTTAGCAAAGTATGAAACACGGCCAGTTTTCAGCTATTTCTCTATCTGTCATTCGGCAATCTGTCAACCTCCCTCGTCAATTTAGTGGGCGGGCCCAAAGCCCGTTAACTCAAATCATGTCCAATCCATTACTTCGGCCTGAAGAGGTTGGAAACATGGCGGATGCGATGACAGAGGACCTTCGTGATCTTTCACGACAGTTAGGTCGAGATATTTCAGACCTTGCTGAAAATGTGGAGGCAGGGCCTGTAGAAAACGATTTTATTCAACGAAAAGTGAAGGAATTTATTGAAGTTGCTGGACTTATTTCTGCACTTTCCGTTTCCGACATTGACCCAAGAGTGACTGCAATTTTAGAGGAAGTACAGTAGAGGTTCACAGGTCCCCGAGCACGACACACAAATGGATCGGGACGTTTGGCGTTTGATATACCAATTGCAGTTCTGGAAAATTACGTACTTTGTGGATTATCAACAAGTCAAATTGCAGCGACGTTCGGGGTCTCAAAGAGGACAGTCAGGAGACTCATGAAGCAAGCCAGTTTGAGGTAAGTGTACTACATTCACAAGTTGTCAACTTATTCAGCGATCTCATCCACGTTTAGTGCCATATTTCTTTATTATCGGTAATGTATTTTGTGTAGATAGATCTCTCTTCAACGATGAACGACAAGGAACTGGACCGCATTGTAAGTGAAGTCCACATCCAAATTCCGGCTACAAGTTCATGCGTGGCCATCTGAATGCAAGAGGTGTGCGTGTTCCAAGTGAGTAAAACGATATGAGCAATGTTTTAATTCGTTTTAAAGTATTGCTTCTTTGAAATCAATTAGGGAGCCTAGCTGATTTCATGCATCTGGGATTTTATCTGCAATCTGCTGAAATTTAAGTTAGCAACTTGATTTGTTTCTGTCGTGTGTTGAATAACTTTTATTTTGAAGGCTTTGGCTTTGCTGCACTGAAACTGTTTTACACACATGACTGTATATTTGTTACTTATAACCTGACCATTGCTTCAAAAAAGGATTCCTTAAGAAATCCCAGAGGTCAATTTTATTTTCCTTCTGTCAATCTCAAGGCTGCAAGAGTCTTTACGCAGAGTCGATGCAGAGGGAATTCAAATGAGACGGCTCAGGTTGCATGTTTCAAGACGACGACAGTATTCTGTTCCAGGCCCAAATTCTTTATGGCATATAGATGGGAACCATATACTAATCAGGTCAGTGATCGTATTCAGTAATCTGTACATCTTTCTCTAGTTAATATTGAATACGATATGCTTTACCATAAACTTTTTTTTTGTCTGTTCACAACTGCCTGACAGGTGGAGATTTGTTGTCCTTGGCGGGGTGGATGGATTCAGTCGTTTAGTGGTCTATTTGACTGTGGCTGGCAATAACAGAGCTTGTACAGTCTTACAAAGAAAGTTTCATAGCTGCTGTTAATCAGTATGGGCTGCCTTCAAGAGTCAGATCTGATAAAGGGGGAGAGAATGCAGATGTGGCAGAGTTCATGATCAGGAGCAGGGATACTGACAGGAATTCACACATCACAGGCAGAAGTGTCCATAACCAGCGGTAAATACACATTTGGATCACAATATCACCAGATGAGTGTATTTCTTTATAATGTCACTAAGAAATAATTTGATACATTGCCAATTTTATCCTAAGCACAGAATTGAAAGGATATGGAGAGACGTTTATCAGCATTCCCTGGACCTCTTCTATCAGATCTTCACTTCACTTGAAGCAAAGGGAACACTGAATCCAGACAACGAAGTTCATCTTTTTGGACTGCACCGGATCTTCCTTCCACAAATTCAGCAAAGCCTGAACTCTTTCCAAGATGCTTGGAACTGTCATGGCCTTAGAACTGAAAGGAACCAATCACCACAACAACTCTGGAGACGTTACAGAGAGCAAGGCCCGATGGCAGATCCTACTGAGGTTAAAGAAAGAGTTGTACCTTTTTGATATGGAATTCATTATGAGAGGGGACAAAACCTTTGAGAATGGCCTATCACACACAGAAAGCAGCACCCCAGGTTATGTCATTTTAAGAAGTCTAAATGGCCACTGTTGGCTTAAAGAAAGAGGTTTAAAAATGTCAGCATGATGTACCTAGTGGAAGTAAAATAAAATAAGTAGTTCAAAAACTAAGGCTGGAGCTTCCATTGTCTGTTCAAAACAGGAAGTTTCAAAGCCTATGTTGAACAGAGTACCATTAGAAGGAGTAAAAAAAAAATACAACTGGGTCATGAAGCATCTTAAAGCCTTCTTTTCCCATCACTGCTAAATACCTCATGTCACCGGTTATAAATTCAAAATTGATCATATTCCTCGTCCTTTCAGGTTGAAGCTACCTTTTGACAGCTGCAGTACTTCCAGAAATTGAACTTTAAGTATCTTTAATGAAGATACATGAACTCTCGTCACTGGTACACAGAATGGATAACATCAATGCTGTGTTCTTCACACTCAGATGAGTGATACAAAAATGTTTAAAAGATGGATAATAAAACAGATGCCAAAAACTGCATGGTATTTGTGTAGTTTCACTGATACAGAATTTGTGTCACTTAAACCTCCTGATCAGTGCATTCAATAACTTTTATCATTTAAACATTTCTCGTTCCCTGTCCTCATCAGAGTCCCTTGCATCTATCTTCATTCTCAGTGGTTTCCCAAATGCATGTTTCCTTCACAAACTCTCTATGTAAACCTTGGTAGCTTGAGCTGGTTCCTTAATAAGCTCCCATTCTAGAAATAAATAAAAATGAAAATAAAGTAATAGATGTCAGAGAGACGTGTTGTGAGTTTGCAAGTTACATGAAACAGATATCTACTCGTTATCCATAAATATATGATTCATATTAATTAATGAAATGCCAAGTTAAAAAAGGAAGGAATTAGCTTTCAAACCAATAGGTTCAAAATAACTTATGAGCAAGGGAAAAAAAAAGACTAATTCCAATATTTATTTGATCACATTTTCAGGTTTGGTTAAAACAACCCAGATTAGGGGCGGCATGTCTTAGTGGTAGAGTGGTCGTCTCCCAGCCGAAAGGCCGTGGGTTCGATCCCCCGACCATCAAGACCATGTCTAAGTGTCCTTGAGCAAGACACTGAACCCCCGGTTGTTCCTGATGCTGCGTCATCAGTAGGTAAATGACTAGTTAGTGTAAAGCGCTTTAAGTACCTAAGGTAGAAAAGCGCTATATAAGTGAAAGTCCATTTACCAAAGTCCATTTGAGGCTGTCTTGTGTATCATTGAATGACTAAGTTCTCGAAATTACTTTTGTGCAAAACAACTCAGAAAATTATATCAAATTGGCCTAAATACTGGGTCAGTCCTTTTTTGACTTATAGTTGGCTTTTTTATTTAACCCAACCATTTGTTGAATGTAACATTCTGAAAAACAATATTTTTAACATACACTATAGTTGTGTTATAGTGCTAGTATAGATTTGTCTACATATGTTATTTTTCAATGAGACTCTTTTACACACAACTGGAGAGGAATTCTATTGTGATGATATAAACCTTCTTCTGTGTCCGTATGGTTCAGTGCCTCAGTGTTAGTCACTCCTGGTATGACTGCACTCTCCGCTGATGTTTCAGGCCTCTCTGGAACAGTCATTGACTGAGGCTGTCTCTCTGTCATTTTCACTTTGGCCTGCCTCTTGATGTGTTTTTGATTCCTCTGTTGATGTCCTTGAAATGTACAAAATATCTTCCTATTATCTTGATTGTGTGCTCGACACTCTTGAGACATTTGTTTCGGAACAAAAATAATATATACTAATCTTGCAGAATGGTAAAAAGCACCCACCCATTGCAGCTCAGTCTGTATACCTTCATTCCTGAAAAGGGAACTGCCTTTTCACAACTGAGGCAGGGGACTTCTGGTCCAGAGGCCTGTTGTGAGTGCTCCTAACGACAACAAAATAGTTTTAAATAATGATTATAAATGAACAGTAAACATTGCTTTGACTATTGAACATGAGTCTCTGTAAATATACGTAAGGCTGGAATGGTAGATCCTGCTGAAGTGGACATATGTAAATCGTAGCCTGTCCGATCATCGTTGATGGCTCTTTCAGGTAGGCAAGTGTGTATCCAGAGCTTGGACACGGAATCAATCCAAGGTTTCTGCTGCGAGTAAATCCCGCTATCTTTAAAAGTTCAAAACCTCCTCAGTTTTGGAGCTTTGGAAATACTTCAAACAGTTCAGATGTGACAACCATACTTTACTCATGCCCACTCACAACTGAGCACATAAAAAACATTATTCATGTTATGGACATTAAGCTGGAGTCAGATATTAATTTATCATGTGATTGACTTTGAATGAAATTTTGAATACATTTGCAATATTGTTGTTTGTTGTTTATTTTTTTTTCTTGGGTGGGGGGGATTTGGTATCGCTATGGTAACTACTGACCTGAAAATGTTAATTTTTGCTCCCCAAGTCCGGCAGCAAGAAGGTGAGCTTTCAAGGTCATGTCTGGAACTTTATCTGCCTGGTGGTCAGACTTGTTTAGCCGATTTGAAATGCTGGTCTTCTCGGCCTTTTAACTCTATTCGCTCCAGCGGAATTACAGTATATGGCGCAAAAAGTCTTGCTACCTCGGCTGCAACAGAGAAATATGTCGCACCTTTATTTTCAAACTGGTGTGGTTCTGCCAGCAAACGAACAGCATTCGGCAAAATTACCGAGCGTTATGCTCGCCTAATTGATAGTCGTAATGAAACAACCAAATACATATATATTTTTAAAACGAATTCAAACGTGAAATAATAATGGATATTTGGCTTACCTTGGACGGGTGTTCTTGAGGGAGTAGCAGGTCTCTGCTGCTGCAACTGAGCCGCCATGGCAGGCTGAGTTTTGTGAAGTGCTTCTTCGATTAAATTTGATGCCTCTCTATGTAACTCTGTGCAACGTTTTGCCATTTTTCACTTCTCAAAACAATGGGACAAGCACGTGCACATGATGTATTCGGTCTTGAACTTTTTCTTGTTCGCCGTCGACTAATTATAATTAGGGATGACTACCAATCTAGGAGCATTTTCCGCCTCCTACTGGGCGTAAGATGACGATGATATTGATGTAGAAAATAAACCCGGCAAAGAATCGGTATAACAAGCGCTCAGCTGAACAAATGTTGTTGTTGTTTTTATTATTATTATTATTATTATTATTATTATTATTATTATTATTATTAATAGGATTTTTCTTGATATTCTTTGAGACAGACAACCATGGGTTTAGTCGTTTGGCCTGACCATTCAAATAAATGTAAATGTTATCGTGCCATCCAACGTATTGGACTACATTCATCCTCTAAGTCAATCTTCTCTGAAATTGATTTGTTTTGGCTTGAAGAGCGGGTAACCAATCAGGTGTTAGGACCCGCCCATTAAACTTTGACGAGCGAGCTTGACAGATAAGCAAAGGATGAAACCTAGCAACAGCGTATCATTAAATATAAGTGTCATTAAATAATTAAATGTGTCATTAATTAAATAAATGTGTCATTAAATAATTAAATGTGTCATAATGAAATAAATGTTTTATCAATTCAATGAAACGTTTAAATTAATTATTTAAACATTTATTTAATTAATGTCACTTTTAATTAATTAATGACACATTAAATTATTTAATGACACTTACATTTAATGTTTGAATGGTACATTTATTTATTGAATTTTGGCACTTTTGGTCCTCCATAGTATCGTTTTATCGTTATTTCTTTTGTCACCACACCCGCCTGACATGCAACTGCATTATGCTCCTAACAGTTTCCATATCGTCTTCATGCTCTCTTTTGGTCGTGCCATCATAAAAGCAACACAAAAATGCACGCAAATAAAAACGAGTCATATGAGGAAGCAGGATGATTCACTGCTTTGTTTCAGCAATAAATAATTGAAAAATAAAAATGGAGACGTCATGTCCACTGTCGCTTGACAGTTTCGACATCCATGACATATGTGTGTGTGACATGTTAATGAGCTTGAGTGACAGCTGATAGTCATTACTTTATTGACAAGGCAAAAGAGGCAAAAGAACAAAAGCTCCAAACGGAGTAATTTTGGTCAGCAAATATTGATACAATATATGTGGTATGACACAAATAAATTGTGAATGTCTAATTAATGTTGATTGAAAGCATACATTATGGCAACTGACGAAAGTTATTTCTGATAATGATGTAAAGACAATGTATTTGGGAAAAGAGATGATTTCTTACGTGATAATGAGAGGAAATAAGGGAATAACAACCACGCCCTGTCGTCTACATGTATCGTCGTCGTTTGTTTATTTAAAAAAAAAGTCTCACCTATATGAAACCACATAGTGCGGTTTCAAATACATGTACAAGCAATGCCAAGTCATTAGGCGGCAGAAATGTCACAAATTCTGTCCAGTTCGAAAGAACTTTCCCTCTGAGGTCACCAGTATCCGAAGTCTTCCGTGGGAAAAAAAATAGCGCGATGACGCAAATCCCCGTTGAAGCTGAGCACGCGTGTCCACAAAACCGGAAGCTAGGGCAAATCTCCATTTAGGCTGGAGGTTTTGAAACATTAGATTATGATTAAAAAAAACAACAACAACAAAAAACAAAAAGCCCGGCCACATATAGCAAATAGGACAAAACGGAAACATTTAATGCCCGTTTGCAAGAACACCTATGTGTAGGCAAGGCCCGAGTTGTGTCCTTATCCCCCCATCACCTTTGTTTTCAGGGATGCTAATTGTTACCCAGGATCCCCTGGCAAGTCAAACCTGTTACAAATACAGTGGGCCCCTGTGTTACGAACTTAATCCGTTCAGCGGCTACGCTCGTAACTTGAACTGCTCGTATGACGGGCAATCCAAACCTATGTTAATTAGTGAATGCGTGCAACGTGTGCAAAAACCTTAGGTAAAAACATCACGACTTTAAACACATATTAAAAATGAGTAACGTAATTTACAGTACAGTTAAATTAAATATCATATACAAAGGAAAAATGACACTTACCTTTGGGGCGACGTGACTTGAGCTGGGTGGAGGCGGAGGGGAGCAGAGACCAACCCGCAGAATTTATTCATTTATTTTCTTAAACGGGAACTTTTCTCAAACTAAAACATATCACCGGCGATTTCCTTCTCTTTAATCCATAATAGAAGAAGCCTCTCAATTTTGTTGTCGATCGAGGTCCGTCCCCCGGCAAGGAAAGTCTTGCCCTTAGAAGATTGCCGAGCGGTTACGGCCATACTCACGAGGAAGGTTAACCATGCGTGCGCCTCCTTCGTATTTTTTTTATTATCTCCTGCTTCGTTTCTATTCTCATCATCCTCTTACTTCTTCCTTTACCGCCACTAGCAATTTTAGAAGCATGTCTAACAGATAGAGTTTGCAAAGTCTTAACAACATTCCTTCCTTCCGTTTTTGACTGATTTTCTCTCTTTCCTTCCGTCCCGACCAGCTGTGCCATCAAGCTAGATGAAGGCGTTCGACTAATAGCATATCGGCATCTCCGTGACTGACACAGTGACTGAAACAGTGACTGTGACATTGTAAGAGCAATAGCATATCAGCGTTACCGTGTCATGCGTGAGCAGTAGACTTCATTGATGTAGCAAAGCGAGGTCAATTATACGTACACATTGACTGGCAACGCGTGATGAAATTATAGTTAAAACCATCACGAATTTACACACATATTTAAAATTAGTACGATAATCTACTGTACAGTTAATTTAAATAACATGGATATACAACGGATAAATGACATTTTCCTCTGGGGCGACATGACTTGAGCCGAGTGGAGAGGGAGGTGAGCAGAAACCAACCCGCAGAATTTATTTATTTTCTTAAACAAGAACTTTTCTCAAACCAAAACATATCACCGGCGATTTCCTTCTCTTTAATCCATAATAGAAGAAGCCTCTCCATTTTGTTGTCGAGCGAGGTCCGTCCCCCAGCGAGGAAAGTCTTGCCCTTAGAAGATTGCCGAGCGGTTCCGTCCATACTCACGAGCAAGGTTAACTATGCATGCGCCTCCTTCGTATTTTTAATATCTCCTGCTTGGTTTCTATTGTCATCATCCTCTTACTTCTTCCTTTACCGCCACTTGCAATTTTAGAAGCCATGTCTAACAGATAAAGTTTGCAAAGTCTTATTTCCCAACTCTATTGCTATCGCAATCTCTCAGTGACCGCTCACTATGCTGCTTATGCAGCGCTCTCAAAGCGGACCCGTAGGGAGTCTCACTCAGACACACATACAGCCCTCTCTAAGCGGTCACCGAACCCTTCATGTATAATATGCTAATTCACCGAAAGGCCCTAAATGCATCAAAATTGCAAATTAAAAAATCTGTAACTCTTTTTCTCTACATCCTAGCGTATGGCTGTCTTTGATTGTTATTTAGGTATTAGGGTCCTGCATATGCCTACAAATTTTGATAGCTGTAAGGCGAATCAACTGGGTTTGGCTGCAATCCTTCGATTATACAGTGATTCCCCCTACTTCGCGGTTAATGGGGACTGTCAACCCCCCGCGAAGTCTGAAACCCGCAAAGTAGGGTATCAGTTCCTGGATTTCTATGTACGCCCCAATATAGCTGCAGTAACCATAAACAATCCTTTTTTTAAATTATTTTTTTGCCTATTTTATTTCCTTTCTTCTATTATTTAACATTACATTATACTTATTAACATTATTAACATTATTGTATATTCATTAAATAACTAATATTACTTAGTTTGTTGAGAATGTGTTCTCAGGACTGGTTATCTGCACCAAGACTCCGGTGAAAGAGGACGCAAGTCATCACTTTGAAGTTCACATTTATTTTGGCTCATGTATGGTGTATCATGTAGTATCTGTTGAATAATAAATCAACAACAATCTTAAAGTCAGTCAACTAACATATAAACACTTAATCTATGTATTTACTGTATTTTAGCCGACATGTGACATGTTTCGGCATTATCGTTCGCCTTCTTCAGGACACTGAAGAAGAAGGCGAGAGATAACACCAAAACATCTCAGGTAAACCTTTGCAAAATTTTGAGATTTTAAAATTTTGTTTTTGAATTATTGAGTTTTTAAGGTGTCACAAATGCCTATTTGGAGAATTGTATGTGGCTCCATAGCATCTCATTCAGACCACCAGGAGACACTACCAGTATCACAAAAAAATTCCCTAATTGGCAACAGTCCTCTTGACCGTGCAATCTATGGGATTTCTTTGGTTTTTGAAAAACAATAAAAACATGGGATGTATCTTCTATCGACCCATCGACCCTTGGAAAAAGACATGTATTTATTGTTCTTTAAATTGTAAACAATGTTAGATAAAATGGAAAGAACAAGAAAATGTCTGTAGGGTTAGGGTTAGGTTTTGGTTTGGTGTCTCGTTTTCAGCTAAAAAGCTTCTTCTCTTTGTACAATTGTCCTACAGAACCAATACACAGTGATCCCTCATATTTCACATTTGATGGGGACCAGAGCCTTCCCGTGATAAGTGAAAAACCGTGAAGTACCCCCCCCTCCGCACACACGCGCAAATTTTGGGAGGGGGAAGAGGCTTCACCAGACCTTTGGAAATCTCATACTTGTATTTATTTTGTTATAAATTGAAGTTTCAAATGTTTCAAATTTAAATTGTGATTGTTATCATGTTTGCCACAGCCATGGCTAATTAGACTTCCAGGCGCAGCTCTCTGTGAGACTACAGCCACTCAAAGGGCGCAAAGTAGCAAGGGGTCAGTGTGCACAGCTCGATGAGCAAGTTGTTGATCAATCAATCCCCCCAAAAAAGAACAAAACTAAATAGGATTCTTCAAAGAAGTGTTTTTTTTTTTTTTTTTTTTTTTTTTAAGAAATGCAGGTTAGGGTCAAGGTGTAACTCAATACAGTAAAAGTCAACATGCTCATAATACACACTTTTACAAAAACAATGGTGAGACCACATAATGGGAGCAAGCTTCCCGTGACAAGGATAAACTATAAAGATTGTACTGTACATGAATGGAAAAGGGCAGAACCTATTTTGATATACTTCATTTGTAAATGTGCATTACATGTTCAATTCACTCATGGTATGTGAGGCCATCTCTCTGGACCTCTATTTTGGTGGTGTGAAGAGGATCTTTTTTTTTTTTTTTACCAATTCTTCCATCATTTCAACTGTAGCAGCACCTGTAAAATAAAAATAAAAAAATCAATCAAAAGTTCTCAACTGTCAAGCCTTACTTAGGCTGGATTCACATTGCATTATTCCGTATACAAGTTTGCATAAATGTTAAATTGATAAACCTCATTCATTACCTGTGCCCCTTCGCTATCCATTCCTTGGCTATAGTTAGGGAACACCAAGGTAGTGGGAGTTGCCCTCGGGGTGGGGCCTGTAGCTGACCAAACATGATAACGAGAATCGTTAGCTTGCAACCATCGACCATTGAGGGCAGGAGTGGATTACAACCCCTGTCGAGAAGGAAGCCAATCACATGTGTTGTAGGAGTGCCTGTGAGCTTATTGACAGATTGCCTGCCCAGTCAGTTGAGGACAGTACTTGGATGCAAGCGCGGCTGAAGGAAAGCAGTGAGGATGAAAGAAAGCTTTGGAATCCTGTTAGCTTTTGTAATGAGGCCTGACATCACACGTGATGAAGACCATGGAGCGGTTGCTGCTACACCACCTAAGGCCACAGGTCCGCCATGCCACTGACCCCCTGCAGTTTGCCTACCAGGAGAAGGTAGGAGTGGAGGACGCTATAATCTATATGCTACACCGATCCCTCTCTCACCTGGACAGTGGCAGTGGTGCAGTGAGGATTACTTTTTTGGACTTCTCCAGCGCCTTCAACACCATACAGCCTCTGCTGCTCAGTGGTAAACTGACAGAGATGGGAGTAGGCTCACACCTTGTGGCATGGATTACGGACTACCTGACAGGCAGACCCCAGCACGTGAGACTGGGGGGCTGTACGTCCGACACTGTTGTCAGCAGCACAGGAGCGCCACAGGGGACCGTGCTGTCTCCTGTCCTGTTCACCCTGTATACGTCAGACTTCCAGTACAACTCTGAGTCCTGCCACGTGCAGAAGTTTGCAGATGACACTGCTATCGTGGGATGTATCAGGAGTGGGCAGGAGGGGGAGTACAGGAAACTGATCCAGGACTTTGTCTCATGGAGCGACGCTAACCATCTGCACCTGAACACCACCAAGACCAGGGAGATGGTGGTGGACTTCAGGAGGCCTAAACCCCATCCGGAACCAGTAACCATCAAAGGAGAATGTGTAGAGTTTGTCCAGACCTACAAATACCTGGGTGTGCAGCTGGACAATAAACTGGATTGGACTACCAACACAGAAGCTCTGTGCAGGAAAGGACAGAGCCGACTGTACTTCCTCAGAAGGCTGGCGTCCTTCAACATCTGCAAAAAGCTCCTGCAGATGTTCTACCAGACTGTTGTGGCGAGCGCCCTCCTCTACGCAGTAGTGTGCTGGGGAGGCAGCACCAAGAAGAAGGACGCCTCGCGTCTGGATAAACTGGTCAGGAAGGCGGGCTCGGTTATGGGCACAGAGCTGGACAGTCTGACAACTGTGGCTGAGCGACGAGCGCTAAACAAGCTGCTATCAATCATGGACAATCCAACACATCCACTACACAGCATCATCTACAGACAGAGGAGCTGCTTCAGTGACAGATTGCTGTCACTGTCCTGCTCCACGGACAGGTTGAGGAGATCATTCCTCCCCCATGCCATGAGGCTCTTCAACTCCACCCGGGGCAGTAAAAGATCACATTAAACTCTAAACCTCATACTCTGCACTGCACTATTCTCTTTATACAAGCACCTTAATTATACTTGCACTAGACTCCAACGATTCACACTATTCTGTTTACACTGTTAACAAGCACCTTAAGTATACTTCTGTACTGGACTTATGTGTATCTTTGTGTATTTTATTTCTCATATTTTATATCTCGACTTGAGAATACTGCTGGAAATGTGAATTTCCCTACGGGGATGAATAAAGTATCTATCTATCTATCTATCTATCTATCTATCTATCTATCTATCTATCTATCTATCTATCTATCTATCTATCTATCTATCTATCATGAATTGAAATATCATGTGCAAATTCTGCTTGTTATCATGTTTGTTCAGGTAGAGGCTCCACTCAAGCTTGAAGTGTGATAGCCGTTAATCCGAGAGCGACTTTGGCCGTGACAACAGACAAAGAACAGAATCGGGAAGGATGCTTAACTACTGTAGGTTTAATAATTTAAGATTTAAGTAAATATGTGTATTGCAATAATCTTTGTGTCAAAAATCTAAAGTATAATACTTTTCACTTTTAAAAAACTCTGTTACCCGCATACACAGGCATGAAAATTCTTGGGGGGTGGGAGAGGAGTCCTACTTTGCGGATTTCAGTTTTCTCGGGGGTGCTTAGCGTTGCAGTGGTTAGCACATCCTCCTCAGTTCAGGGAATTGAGTTAGAATCCACTTCCGCCTTTGTCTTTTTTTTTCCTTTTTACATTTACTAAGTTTGGATTTTTAGGGAACATGCCTTTTTTATTTTTTACAAAATATAACGTGGATAACTGCTACGCTTTCAAGCTTGCTATAATTTGTATAGCTTTTATAGTATAAAATAAGATGAAGCAAAAAAAAAAAGTAAAGCAAGATACATTATCATTTCAAAGGAAAATGCAGTACCAAAATATATAATATGTATAAAAAATGTTGCCCAAATGAAAAATGAGTATTTTCTGTACATTTATGACAAAAAAGTGAGCAAATGAGCAGGTAAATGGTATGTGCCAGTTTGTTCATCTCTGAGCATATCTGGAGAATAATCAGCCGCACTTGTAACATTATTTAGTATAGAAAGCACTTTAATTCATTTACTGTATTGTTAAAAATGTGTGTGAATTCATTTAGAGTTTGCATTAATTGTATTTTATTTTGTTTGCTCTATTTTATCTTGGACATGCTTTTTTTTATTATTGTTTTTTTTAGTCGTGTTGATTACAGACTCCTTGCTTTTTGTTTTGTACACATATTTGTTCCTGGTGAAGGAATCTAGAAAAAGCTTCTTGCCTTAACCTAGTTCCTAGCGTGTTCGTTTTTTGTTGAAAGATCGCCCATACCACAACATAGTGGAACAATTGATTTAATCCAGACAGAGTGGGAAAGTACACGAGGCCTCGGGCCAGTCCTGCCACAGGCCGGAGCAGAAAATGGCAACGTTTCACCTTCAACATTCAGTTCTTATACCCTTTTGGGGCATCTAGTCTCACTGTGGAATGCAAGTGTGTGTGTGTGCGTGCACGTCCGTGTACAGAAAGAGCTGTGTAGGTTCACTGACAACGGACAGGGCTTTCTCTTTTGTTCTGAAGGGAGACCTCTTGCAACCTGCACATGGTGGTGATTTTCCAGTTGTTCTTTGGATGAATGCAACATGTGGAGCCAGAGGCAACAAGTGGACAACATTGGTCTACAAAAATGAAACAAAATACATTAAGGGGGTGACAACAAAAGCGGATAAAGATCTGCACATTTTTAGTTTTAATTGACATATATTAGAGCAACTTACACCTGAATGAGGACAAGCTTGGTTGCTGGCCCTTTCTCCTGAACAAAGAACCTGTTAGAAATAGATGGCACTAAAATTACTTTTACTGCCTCTACAAAAGAAGATAGGTTTACTGATGAGCTAATTAACCTTTCCTACCAATAAAAAAAAGTGGCCTGAAGAGAGCAGAAAACAGACTCGGTTTAATCCAGAAGCAAACTGCCACTGGACAAGTCTGATGACGTGTCATCAAATACTTGCACACGGTGGTGATGTTCCAGTTGTTCTTTGGATGAATGCAACATGTGGAGCCACAGGCAACAAGTGATCAGCATTGGTCTACAAAAACGAAACAAAATACATGAAGGAGGTGAAAACATAAGCTGATAAAGATCTGCACATTTTTCGTTTTAATTGACATAAATTACCGGTCTAAAAGAAACAAACAAATTAAGAAGGGTGATGACAAACACTGCAAAAGATAGGCAAACCTACAGTTGATTTTAAGTCTTTTAGTGCCAAGCGTTCTTGGAAAAGGAAACCTCAAAAGTCTAGCATTTTCACTCATCTTTCAATGCCAACAAAATAATGGATGCTATGCCTATGCAAGTATAAAAATATTTAAAAAATGAAAATAAAGATAAAAATAAAAATTATAACTTAAATATATCACATGAAAGATTAACTTCCAATTCTTTGAACTGCATGTACAGTAGGCAATAGCTGTGTTGTATGTGTGGAAACACTGCCATTTAGTGATCACATTTTTTCACTACAATATAGATAAGCATTAGCAGTCAAGGGTGTTAGGTATTCTCTATAAAAAAAAAAGTATTTTATTGTGACGTTTATTATTTATGATTGTTATGATTTAAGAGGAGAATTATCATCCATGACACCGAAAGCGTTAAATGACATAGTTCACGGCAACTTACACTTGAATGAAGAGAAGTCCTGATTGTCTGTCACCTGGGTTTTCAAGTCAGTGCTCCACGATGTGTTTTCTGGCATCCATTATTTTACTCTGTGAAAAAAGGGGGATATAGAACTGTTGAGTTAAAATATATAAAACATATAAATAGACTTGGCACGGTCTTACAATAAATTTAAATATCCTTACCATTTATTTCCCTACAATGGAATGGCAGTGTAGTCATATGTCACGCTTAATATCCACATACAATCAAACAGTGACATGAACAATGCACGTGTGGCTTCTGTTCTGGTATGGACGGCTCTTTCTCCTGAACAAATAACTTGTAAAAAATATATGGGACAAAATCGATTTTTACTGATTTTACAAAGGGTGATAGGTTGAACTACTTACTTTTTCCTACCAATATAAGAAGGCAGACTGAAGAGAGCAGAAAACAGACTTGGTTTAATCCAGAGGGAAGCTGTCATTGAACAAGCATGATAATGTGTCATCAAAATCATTAGCGAGCTTCCAGCTTTCCTTTGGACAAATGGAACATGTGGAGCCACAGGCAACATGTGGACCACTTAGATCTACAAAATATAAACAAAATAGATGGTGGTGAGAACGAATGCTCCAAAAGTTGGACAAAACTACAATTAGGTTTCACTGACATAGTTCACGGTAACTACACTGGAATGAAGAAAAGTCCTGCTTGGCTGCCACCTTGGTTTTCAAGTCAGTGCTCCATGATGTAAGTATTTGGGCACCCATTCTTCTATCCTGTGAGAAAAAGGGGAATACAATAATGTCGAGTAGAAATTGGCATGCTGCAGAGGCGAGATGGGTTTTGGCTCTGTCTTACATTATATTTATATTTAAATATCCTAACCATTTCATTTTCTACATTGGGATGACATAAGATTATGTAACTCACGTACAATCCATCCGTAGACACATACCTATGCTCTCCATTCTGAGATGAACAACCATTTCTCCAAAATGATAGACCTGTTTTAAGAAGAGAGTAAATTATAACATGTACAGTAGACAAAAAAATATATTAGTGACCTACTTACCTTGTCTGTTTTCTGGTCTCAACTTATGCTGATGATTGTGACTGTCAAAATGGTTTACAAACCAAAAGGTGATAATCCCACTAAACTCTCCCATCAACTTGACCCTCCGTCTTAAAGATCTTTATATTTACTCGTTTGTGTTTTATCTCTCACCTCCTCTCCTTCCACTCACCTCACACACATGCTAAACCCATTTTGACATCAGATTTCATCCCATGTCAACATATAATCCCACCACTCCCTCCCATCGACTTGACCCATTTTTTTTTTTGTTACTTTGTCTCGAAATTTGACTCTCACCTCACCTCCTACTCACCTTCTCACACACACGCAAGACCATCCTCACCCCGGATTTCATCCCATCACATGTTAACCTCAGGGCGCCATAACATGACAGGGACAACACTTAATGTGCAATTTGTACATGACTCACCTTTCAGTTTGTAAAACACAGAGGACAGGATTGTGATAGCTGTAGTATGTTCGCAGGACACCTGAATGAACAGCACACTGAGGTTGGGAGACAAATATGAGGTCAAGCAGTGTGTTCTTGTCAGTGGTACTCGTATTTATGAGCTGTGTGTAACCCTTAAATAAAAACAGTTCCATAATGGGCTTGTGTGAGTTTGACAGTGCATCTTCATTGAAATCGCCGCATACCAGGATCTGATGATGGTCCATCACTTCCAGAGAGTACAACAAACTTTCCAAGTTTGGCAAAAAAGAGCGCAGACTCTGCCCCGGAGGCCTGTACACAGCAGCAATGAACAAATCAATGGGAGGTTCAAGTTTGACCACAACAAATTCAATATCAGTGACACCCTGGATGTAGATCGTTTCGTGTGCCGGAATGTGTCCTTTCACCCAAATACCTACACCGCCGCCACGTTTCGTTGCCAAGTCAGGACAATTTAAATGTGAGACACTTCGGTTCCGGCGATACACCGTGTAGCCTTCCAACACGACATTTCCAGCATCCGCCAACCCCTGGAGGTGAGTTTCTGTCAAGCACAAAATGTCAGCAAAGTGCAGCTCGTGGTGACATTTGATTATCCTGCGCATGACAAAGCAGCCCTTCGGTGTTGTGATAGACAACGACCAGGTTGATGGTCGGATCTAGTGTGGGCATGACATGAAGGAGAGGCATCACGTGGTCCAAGGAAGCTTCTGTCATCGTAGCAAGAGGAGAGGTTATTTCGGGGTTGGTGTGAATCCTTCTCTCGTCCATATGCAGCACATGGAGCCCACTGAGAGACGTCACTCAGCTCAGAGCCACGTACGCCATGCCGTGCTCAAAGACACCTTTCAGAGACGCCACCGCTTCAGATGTGGTTATACCTTGTACTTTGTGGATCGTGCAAGCAAAAGCAAGCTTAATGGGGAACTGCAAATGCACGACTCCTGGCCGTTTCAACTTTTCCTCCAGTCTGTCGATGTAAACAATGTTATCAGCAGGACTCGCCTTTGTCGCAGCGTCAAGCTCCAGCCCAAGTTTCTGAACGCGTGCATTGTTGGCATAATGCACCAATTTGACAACTCTCGCAAATGAGCCGTTGCACAAACCTGCCTGAACATCAATATTGCGGGTTACCATAACACGAGCACCAATGGCCACCTTTATCAAGTCCGGCAACTCATTCTTCGCCCCTTGGACAGGGGCGGCTTGTCTCGCCATTCTGCCAGTCCTTTGATCTTTCTTGTAGTCATCGGCATCAATAGTCACAATTTCCTCATGAAGCAGATTCAGCATCTGAGAGTTATGGTCATTTACCTGTTTGTTTGTGGCGAAAACATGCAGAGCTTCCTTTGGGCAGTTTTCTGGAGCAGTGTAGGTCATAGCCAGCAAAGCTCTGTCCACTTCCGACAGCGCACGGGACTTCTCTTTGACGCGAAGTCGGTTCAGCAGTTCGGCAAATGGAACGTCATCCTTCTGCCTCATGATTTCAGTCAAAGTGATAATTTGGAAGCTGTCGCGCCAGTGGTCCAGCCTGGTGGGATCGTAAACACACAAAGGTTTGGACTGTCTCACAGGAGGTAGCTGGTAGAAATCCCCGACGGCGATAACAGACATGCCACCATGTTGGTAAATTGATTCCTTTGATTTGCTTCAACCTGGCGTCAACATATGCAAAGACGTTTTTCAACACCATGGAAATCTCATCGATAATGAGAATTTCAGCAAGCGATAGCTCCGCTCTCACTTCGTCCAGTTTGTTGCCCAGGCCATGATACGGGGGTTTGAGGCTTCTTGGCAGTTTCAGCAGGCAGTGCAAAGTCACACCTGAAATGTTGAAAGCCGCTGTGCCAGTGAACCCTGTTTGGAAATGTCCGCTTCCTCAGCCAGTCTCAGGCAGTCTGCGCAGTATTTTTGTAGCCTCTGCGTGAATACATTTGATTAAATGTGACTTTCCCGTTCCGGCGCCACCATTGATGTAATAGAAGAACTGCCGTGGTTTTAAGCCACACACGCGTCGTATGCACCAATCTCCGACCAGGTAGAAAGCACACGATTGCTTTCGGTTAAGGTTCCGATACATGTCACGCAATACAGCCGGATCGATGCGAGCGGCTTCCGTCGCGATAGACATTTCCGATACCTCGGACCTGATGTTGTAGTCTGGTATATTTTCCTCCACAGCATCGCCGGGATCATCTCTTGCATTGATTTCCTCGATGCACTCGAGTCTTTGCAGTTCGCTTTCCGGCGCTAGCTGACACCACTCGTTGAAGACCATTCCGCTTTCCTCCACCTCTCGGATGGCGTTGTCAACATCTTTGCTGTGCTTCTCATACTTCTCTCTGTTCCGGTCGACAATTTGCACAATGGGCTCTGGATGCTCAGCGGCTGGCAACTGTACAAAGGCATGATCGTAAAACAACTTGTATGTAGGATAGTGTGTGGACTTCAACTGGCAGTCGGCACGATGAGGCAGGTACAGCTTTAGCAACGTGCAGTAAAATTCCTCCGGCTTTTTTTCCTGTGAGAATTTTCAGTATTTGATGACAGCGTGTTTACCTGTTCTATTTTGGACATAACCCATGTCATTTAGCAGGGTGAAAACATTTTTGCCTTTTGCTTGCTTGCCATACACGATTCTGCAGGTTGAAGCAAAATCAGCCAAGCACATTGCTTCAAATTCCTCCGTTTGAGGTCTGCATTTATACTTTTCCGGCAAGCCGGTCATCCACAATTCAACGGACTCCTGCGTTTTGCCCTCAAGATATGAGAGGGGATAACTCTTTTTCAGCGCATTGTCACTGGTTTGTACAAAAACCACACTGCGGGACGCTTGCTTCATATATAGGCCACATGCGTGTGCGACGCACTCTTGTGCACTCACCTCTCTTTTCTTAGAGTACGCTTGCATGATTTGTTTCATTTCGTCGCTCTCGTTGACATTTTTGCTGCGGGAGTTCTCAATCACCGATTTCAGGTACTGGCTCAGACCGTGCTCAGCTTTGCTGATGTAGCTGCAGATGTAGGTAATGCAGGAATAAGCGTTCAGAATGTACTGAATGTCCATATTTGCATCCCAAGCAAGAAGCAGATGTCGATTGTAGTTGTTCACCCAGCAGTCTTTGGGCTCTCGCTTGAGCACCACAGAGGTCTTTGCGGCAATCGAGTACAAACCATCCATGTACTCGTCACTGGTGAGTTTGCACTTAGCCAGTAGCTGCGGCAAAGTCAGAGAGGCCGTTTCCGGTTCGTTCAGTAAATTTTGGAAATCAACAAGCTTGGGGTTTGGCGCCGACCGCTTCTCGTTTTCTGGATTTTCTCCATCACACTCTTCACGTCTCATGATCATGGTTCTCTCGCACGGCTGCTTGGGGAAACCAAAACGGCATTGCGCACCAGGTGCTTTGACACACGTCTTTGAATGAGACTTACTGTGCATCTGAACCTCTGTGACTTTTTGATGCAGTTTGGGTTCCGTTTCTGGATCGGGCAGCTCAGCGGAAATGTAGCGCGACACAAAATCGCAGATTTCTTGATCTGAGGCCTCCTCAAAGACGGGGGCGCCTTCAACCCAAATGAGGCAATGGATGCGCGGACTTACTCTGTGCTGAAACTCCAATCTGTAAAAGTAGTCGACCACTTTTCCAATGGGTTGTGCCGGAGACAGGAGCAGGTCTCTGAACAGAGCTTCCACACGTTCGTCGAACATGCGCATCGTTGTCACCGGATTGCTGCGGAGAATTTCACACTTTGTGGCCCAGTCGAGGTCAGCGAAAATCACCTGTTTACCTTGTTGCGCTTTGATGGCGGTGATGACTTCTTCCCAACGCATTTCAGCAGCGGAGAATGTGCAGAAGAACGTGGATGTGCCCAGTTGCCGAATCATGGCAAAAATGTCCTTGAGGCATTTCTCCCAATAGGCTGGCACACCCCTTAATGGCGCCATGAAATGGACAGCGTCTTTGCTTTGTATCAGTTTTTCAACTTCCCTTTTATCCTGCAACATAGCATTGTTTATTCTTCAACCATCTCTGGTAAAAGGTTTACCTTTGCGTAGCTGTATTCTTATGCTTGATGTGGCCTGGTGGATTTCAGTCACAAACTGAGCAAAGAACAAGTAGTTAGTGTCTCTGGCAAAACGTTCATCCACACAAGACAGTCGCATTTTGAAATACTTGCTTGGTGTGAGTTTAATCTCCCTCTCTTCATCAAGAGTGTTTTCCCCAGTTCGAAACTGGACTGGAAAAGCCATGGCCTCAAGTTTGGGTGTCTTGAAAAAGCTTACCGGGTTATTTCTTTCTGCGGGAGCAACAGAGTAAATTCCCTCAGTGAAACTCATAATTTCCTCTGAAACATTGTTAGGTTGGAGACATGATTCGAAAATTAAGGCACCACTGGGTTCATCTCCTTCTTGCACATTTTGGCCATGTTGCCGTGTTTTGTCACTCTTACCATTTTCTTTGTCATTGTTTATTTCACGGAGTGCATCACTCTCAAATCTGTTTATCTGGAGCAGATCTTCCTCATAAAAGTCACTCATATTCATTCCGTCTTCAGAAGAGCTACTTTCATCATCGGTGAGCGTTGGGTCACAAAGGTCAGGGTCGTCACAAATTATTATGTCGCTGTACTGTGGATGCACCTGTTTCAGTTTAATCAGAGCACGCATTAGGTTAGGCCAAGTGACAGTTTGAAATACCTGATGACCCTTGTAGCAAAGCCGTCGCTTCAGTTTCACTCGCAAAACTTGTGATTCTCTCCTGGGTCCAGGCAACACGTTGACTGTCTCTTGTACTTCTGAAGGAACACACACAACATTTCCACGAATGGCTCGTTGCTGACCTTTCGGAAGAGGAATAATTTTGGCGAATACCACATATTTTCATATGAGATGCCTCTCTAATATGTTTAAACCACAAAGCTCATTTGGAATATCTGCGAGTTGGAGGTTATTAGCAACCGCTAGAGCTGGCATTTTGCCATTTTTAAGATGCTCAAAGCAAGTGTGACAAATCCACTCGTTTTCTTTCCTCTGGTACTTTGCATGATGGTTCACATTCATGATTACAAATATGAACATACTTTCCTGTGAGGCAACTTTCAACAGTATGTTTATTTTTCTTATAAGTACTGCGCTTACAAGGGTGCACTTGGTTAGGAAATAATGCTCTGTGACACACAGAGCAGACAAATGTGGGTCCAAATTTAATTTGTCTTTTGAAGAGCTCAATAGCTTTAGTGATTTCACAACTGATTCTCTCTTTAAATAGTTGGTTTATGACTTTGTATTTTTTCAAAATCTTAATTGTGCAACGCAACGCATTAGTTCTTAATAAATCACACTTAGTTTTCGTTGTCAAGTCTCATGATTTCCTTGTGTTTGGCTCTGAATTCAGTCATTTTGGTATCGGTTTGTGACATAGGAGCACTGCCTGTTTTTAAACACAATGTGGCGAGGCGAAGAAACCACACGTTGCTGTGCTAGTGGAGATCTTTACTCTTCGCATGCAATCACAAAACTGATACAACAAAGTCCAAAACAGCAAAAAAAAAGCCAACGGGTTCAAAGCATCAAAGGATCATAGCATCATGCCAACTGGGTGAGAGACATGGTCCTAGTGTCCGCCACACAACTCCCCCCCCCGAACACCCAGAAAGGCATAACGGAAAACCCCACAGGGTATTCACCAGTCTGGCACCCTGAGTCTCAGTCCGGTCCTGGGCGGTGTATGTGACACCAGGGCCCCAGGTGCGACAGGGGTAAGGGTGAGACGTTCAGCGTGAAAACCATGAGGTAGTGTTGGCAAAGGGATGTTCTGAAGTTCCGCAGGAGCCGGAGTGGCAGTGCTGACCTGCATGCTGGCAGGCACAGTGGCTTCCGAGTGACGGCCGGCCGCGTCCCAGTCTGTGCCTGGGCATGAACCTGCTGCGGCACCAACACCAGCTGACCCGCTCCGATGTATACTCGGACCATACCTGCGGGCATGGTGAATCGGAGGGGGCGGCTGAATGATGGTGGCTGGAGGCCTACTGCTGAGGCCGGACGGACATCGGAAGTAGATGAGGCCGCCCAGCTGGAAGATCCCGGTCGACGGCCAGGGACTCCGAAATTGGACTGCACAGCCGTTCTCACCAGCGCCCGTACCAGCCTGTTGCTGGCTGGCTCGATCCCTGGTGCGCCAAGGGGTGAGAGGACCCTTGTTGGGGTGCTGGCTGGCTGACGTGGTACCAGCTTGCTGCATTACCTGACGTATAGTAGGCTGGTGGAGGGATGCCACGAAGTGGGACGTCTACGGTGATTCCTCGCTGAAACATTCTGACGTCCGGGGTCACCCATGTGGCGAAACTACATCTCCAACAGCCTGACGAAACTTTCTAACGTCTGGGATAATAATATGGCAAGATGACCTATCCGGGGTCACCAATGTGGCGAGGCGAAGAAACCACACGTTGCTGTGCTAGTGGAGATCTTTACTCTTCGCATGCCATCACAAAACTGATACAACAAAGTCCAAAACAGCAAAGACAAAGCCAACAGGTTCAAAGCATCAAAGGATCATAGCATCATGCCTACTGGGTGAGAGACATGGTCCTAATGTCCGCCACACAGCTCCCCCCCAAACACCCAGAAAGGCATAACGGAAAACCCCACAGGGTATTCACCAGTCTGGCACCCTGAGTCTCAGTCCGGTCCTGGGCGGTGTATGTGACACCAGGGCCCCAGGTGCGACAGGGGTAAGGGTGAGACGTTCAGCGTGAAAACCATGAGGTAGTGTTGGCAAAGGGATGTTCTGAAGTTCCGCAGGAGCCGGAGTGGCAGTGCTGACCTGCATGCTGGCAGGCACAGTGGCTTCCGAGTGACGGCCGGCCGCGTCCCAGTCTGTGCCTGGGCATGAACCTGCTGCGGCACCAACACCAGCTGACCCGCTCCGATGTATACTCGGACCATACCTGCGGGCATGGTGAATCGGAGGGGGCGGCTGAATGATGGTGGCTGGAGGCCTACTGCTGAGGCCGGACGGACATCGGAAGTAGATGAGGCCGCCCAGCTGGAAGATCCCGGTCGACGGCCAGGGACTCCGAAATTGGACTGCACAGCCGTTCTCACCAGCGCCCGTACCAGCCTGTTGCTGGCTGGCTCGATCCCTGGTGCGCCAAGGGGTGAGAGGACCCTTGTTGGGGTGCTGGCTGGCTGACGTGGTACCAGCTTGCTGCATTACCTGACGTATAGTAGGCTGGTGGAGGGATGCCACGAAGTGGGACGTCTACGGTGATTCCTCGCTGAAACATTCTGACGTCCGGGGTCACCCATGTGGCGAAACTACATCTCCAACAGCCTGACGAAACTTTCTAACGTCTGGGATAATAATATGGCAAGATGACCTATCCGGGGTCACCAATGTGGCGAGGCGAAGAAACCACACGTTGCTGTGCTAGTGGAGATCTTTACTCTTCGCATGCCATCACAAAACTGATACAACAAAGTCCAAAACAGCAAAGACAAAGCCAACAGGTTCAAAGCATCAAAGGATCATAGCATCATGCCTACTGGGTGAGAGACATGGTCCTAATGTCCGCCACACAGCTCCCCCCCAAACACCCAGAAAGGCATAACGGAAAACCCCACAGGGTATTCACCAGTCTGGCACCCTGAGTCTCAGTCCGGTCCTGGGCAGTGTATGTGACACCAGGGCCCCAGGTGCGACAGGAGTAAGGGTGAGACACTCAGCGTGAAAACCATGAGGTAGCGTTGGCAAAGGGATGTTCTGAAGTTCCGCAGGAGCCGGAGTGGCAGTGCTGACCTGCATGCTGGCAGGCACAGTGGCTTCCGAGGGACGGCCGGTCGCGGTTGCGTCCCAGTCTGTGCCTGGGCATGAACCTGCTGCGGCACCAACACCAGCTGACCCGCTCCGATGTATACTCGGACCATACCTGCGGGCATGGTGAATCGGAGGGGCGGCTGAATGATGGTGGCTGGAGGCCTACTGCTGAGGCCGGACGGACATCGGTAGTAGATGAGGCCGCCCGGCTGGAAGATCCCGGTCGACGGCCAGGGAATCTGAAATTGGACTGCACAGCCGTTCTCACCAGCGCCCGTACCAGCCTGTTGCTGGCTGGCTCGATCCCTGGTGCGCCAAGGGAAAGGGCGACGGGTGAGAGGACCCTTGTCAGGGTGCTGGCTGGCTGACGTGGTACCAGCTTGCTGCATTACCTGACGTATAGTAGGCTGGTGGAGGGATGCCACGAAGTGGGACGTCTACGGCGATTCCTCGCTGAAACATTCTGACGTCCGGGGTCACCCATGTGGCGAAACTACATCTCCAACAGCCTGACAAAACTTTCTAACGTCTGGGATAATAATATGGCAAGATGACCCATCCGGGGTCACCCATTCTAACGTCCGGGGTCACCAATGTGGCGAGGCGAAGAAACCACACGTTGCTGTGCTAGTGGAGATCTTTACTCTTCGCATGCCATCACAAAACTGATACAACAACGTCCAAAACAGCAAAGACAAAGCCAACAGTTTCAAAGCATCAAAGGATCATAGCATCATGCCTACTGGGTGAGAGACATGGTCCTAGTGTCCGCCACAACAAGATCATTACTGTATCATTGTTTAGTGTAGCAACGTTGTCTATCTTTAAATGCAAGATCAGTACGATATCGTTGTTTAATGTAGCAACGTTGTCTATCTTTAAATGCAAGATCATTACGATATCGTTGTTTAGTGTAGCAACGTTGTCTATCTTTAAATGCAAGATCAGTATGATATCATTGTTTAATGTAGCAACGTTGTCTATCTTTAAATGCAAGATCATTACGATATCGTTGTTTAGTGTAGCAACGTTGTCTATCTTTAAATGCAAGATCAGTACAATATTGTTGTGTAATGTAGGAGCGCTGTCGGATCCTGAAGCAATTATCTGTCCTATAACGATTTGAAATGAGGGAAAGGGATTTCCTCCTATAGAGCTGGTCGATCATGTAACGCTGTCTGATGTAGTACTTTTGTTTTAAACTGTAATTTAGGTCTTGTCGATAGCGAGTTGTGATATAACACTTTTTACGTTGTCTTAATTCTGCATTTTGACTGTACTTCTTTTTGTTTCATGTTCTTAGTTTTCCGCTGTAGTACGTTTCCAGAGTTAACATTCATCTTTTCCTGTGCCTTTATGCGTCTTTGGAATTTTCTTTTTCTTGCTCTACTCATTTTTGACAAATCTTGCAGCACTTTACCTGATGTTGGGCAAAGCACCTTATTGTTGTCGTTCGTCAGATCAGTGCATTGTTTTGCAGCATTAGGCGCTGGCTCTTTCGTACGAGAACTTGTAATGGTCTCAGCAACCGCTCGGCTCGTGTTGACACATTCCTATTGCGCCATCGGTGGAGGACGCTCTGCACAAGGCACCATCTCATGATCATCAGCAGTGACATCTACAGATGCAAAAATAACGGGTATCATCTTGTAACGAGAATCACAATTGGCGTTCGATATTGTGAAAGACTTAATCAATGTGTCTATCAGATCATTCAAGCATGTAAAAAGCATCATAATAGCTTTGCTATCTTGAACAGGGAGGCCATTACATCCTCTGCTATGCGGATCAAAAATCCCAAACCTGCCTTTACGGTCTTGAAAGACAGCTATGCACAGTGATTGCATAATCAAAAGAGCAAAGTTTACCTCTGCAGTCAAGCACTGAAGTCTATCACGAAGATTCAGATAATACACATCACCACAAAAAGAGGTCAACATGCCACACAATGAAAGACTCTTTATTAACATGTGCTGTTTTGAAAACCCACTTACAATTTCTGGAAGTTCATCGGTAGTCAAGAAATCATGAACAAAGCGACTTTCTGCTGCAACTTAGTCATAACACTTACATACAGTTCATGGCCCCGTTTGAGAACAAGATCAAGATGTGAGCTGGTCAGGTGATCTAACTCCTGCAGGAATGCCAGAAATATAACAGAGTTAGCCACACACTGGCTGTTTCTCCATTTGCCATATCTGCGATGGGCTTGGCTGTGAGAGGCCAACACATATGTTACCTTAGGTCGGACAGGTGCCAATCCATCACCACTTTCAACGTGTGCTTCACCTGCACGGTTACCAGTCTCTGAAAAGGATGCCTCATTCAGGCATGCATCAATCTCTGATATAGGTGCCTCACTTAGACATGTATTGATCTCTGATATGGGCGACTGACCCAAGCAATCTCTGATATTGCCTCATTCAGGCATGTATTGATCTCTGATATGGGTGACACACCCAGGCATGTATTCATCTCTGATATGGGTGCTTCGGTAGAACAAAAATCAGAGCGTGCAAGAGTTGCTTGGGAGCCACAACGTCGCTGCCAGCAAGACTTTACCGCTTGAGATTTTTTGCTCTTCCTCGGCAATGCTTTTAATCTGATGGGGTGAGATAGAAAGAAGGAAGAGACAAAAAGGTAGAGCAGCAACAAAGAGGGGTGTTTGGGGTCAGGTAAAGAAGATCTTCTGAAAGAAAAAAAAACACGTTTAAATAATCCGACAGGCAAGTTCATAAGCATAATGCATTTCATGTACAAGACAAAAGTGCCAGAATATTGAAACCCATAAAACCCTTTACATTCAAATGTAGCATCATTCTAGATCAGGCGAGGCCATATGCTAGATTTTTTAATCTGTCCTAGGGAACGTGAAGAAATTATCAGGAGAATAATATTAATATCATGAAGGATAGCAGAACTATTAGTACATTAAAATAGTAACTATCAGAATTGAGGGGGGGACAACAACTTAATTTTGTTAATTCAATTTTCAGTTGTTAAATGATTTTAATAGTTAAATGCACGGGACTTGACTGCTTGAATTTTTCTCTTTAATTATCTAATGAAATATCACATTTTCATCTTTCACTTTTCCTATATTATTCCTAGGATTTTTTTTACTATTTGTCTATTTCTTTTCATTTTAATTTTTATTTATATTACTATTATGTTTAGATAACAAATTCAGCAGTGTGTTAAACTATTACATTTACAAAATCAAACAATTTATAGAATCAATAATGAAGTGTTTAATGTTCCGAAATTAGAGCGGCCGTTTTGTCAAATTTTAGAACCCTTTGTGACTGGAGGAGCCATTGTTTCTTTATGTAATTGTTGTTGCATAAGTGGTCAGTGTGTCTGGGGTATAGGTGCGCGGGTAGGGTTGAGGAGATAATTGGGAACTTATTTAAGGACAGGTGTGTTGGCAGCACGGAGGTCATACGGTTTTTACCACACCACTACAACGCAAAGAACGCAAGGAAAACGCCATACCACGCCACCAAACAATTCAAGCGCTCAATGCTATGCATGACTAATAATTGGAAACATCACAAGGATAAGATCTGGATTCGAGCACATCATTTACTCACCATTTCATTGCTGCACGTAAAAAATCTCCCTTCCCGCACCCACCTGAACGGCTAAACTTGGTCACTGGATTAGTCGCTGCAGTGACCGTCAAGTCAAAAAGTTTGCCCACCTCCGTTTTCGATGGATAAAAAGCAGGAAGTTTGTCAGGTAAACACCCTACATAAACTCGTGAATTAAAAGCATGTTTTTTGTACAATTATTATATATCACTTTCTCAAACCTGCCATATGAACACAATACAGTGCAGAAAAAAAAATATTTCCTTTCAAGCCCCATACAAAGTATTATAGCATAATGAACAATGAAGAAAAGGAAAGGTCAATAGGAATATGTAGAATAATCAAGTGTTGCAGTCACAGGCAGGGAGTTGAGTCTCTGGAGAAAACCGTTTTTGATCCTGCTGGTCTGGGCTTAGGGGCCATGCAGTTTTCTTCCCAATTGGCAGCAGGCTGAAGAGGCTGTGGGTCAGGCAGGAAGGGGAGGGACCCCCCGCGATCCTAACAGCTTTGCGGGTGAGACACGTGTTGTAGATGTCCAGTAGAGTAGGAAAGGTTATGCTTATGTATATGATTATCCTGTCAGCTGCTTGCACAAGGAGTGTGACGACAGGACACGGTGCAGGCACCATACCACACGGTGATGTAGCTGCTAAATAGTAGTGCTCGTACTAGGCATGGGCCAAAAACCATGTTGACAGTTAACTGCAGTGTGAAAAGGTTAAGTAATACCACACTGAAATTCTTATTCTGTACACTTCCCTGACCAGACTACATGACATAATCCAGCAAGGAATTAAGTAGACAATAAAACAAAATAAAAAAATGCAGTAACAGAGCAATAGGGGCACTACTAATGAATCACTAATAAATGAATAGACTTACTGTACATTCTGAGTATATTATAAAGTAGATGGAGTGGAAGAAACTTAAGGTTTCAATAATGGCTAATGCTGTTTATAACCAGTAATTAGTGTCTTTTTTTTCTTTTCTTTCTTGGAACAGGGAAGTTTATGATAGGCTTCTTGCATAGTTGTCCCAACAAGCTGCCTTTGAAAACAATTCAAAGGCAATTGCAGTTGTTAGGGCCCGAGCAGTGACCACTGCAAGGTCCCTATTGTTCCTCCCCAGATTATTAGGGCCCGAGCAGTGACCACTGCGAGGTCCCTATTGTTCCTCCCCAGATTATTATTATTATTATTATTATTAGGGCCCGAGCAGTGACCACTGCGAGGTCCCTATTGTTCCTCCCCAGATTATTAGGGCCCGAGCAGCTACCGCTGCGAGAGCCCTCTTGTTTTTCTCCAGATTATTATTCTTATTAGGGCCCGAGCAGCTACCGCTGCAAAAGCCCTCTTGTTTTTCACCGGATTATTAGGGCCCGAGCAGCTACCGCTGCGAGAGCCCTCTTGTTTTTCTCCAGATTATTATTATTAGGGCCCGAGCAGCTACCGCTGCGAGAGCCCTCTTGTTTTTCTCCAGATTATTATTATTATTAGGGCCCGAGCAGCTACCGCTACGAGAGCCCTCTTGTTTTTCTCCAGATTATTATTATTATTATTATTATTATTAGGGCCCGAGCAGCTACCGCTGCGAGAGCCCTCTTGTTTTTCTCCAGATTATTATTAGGGCCCGAGCAGCTACCGCTGCGAGAGCCCTCTTGTTTTTCTCCAGATTATTATTCTTATTATTATTATTTACTGTGCAGCGCTTTTCCATTTTTGAGGGCCTAAACATGCACGAAAAGTCACCAAAATTTGCACATTTGTCGGGCCCGGTGAAAAATTGCATATTTTTCTGTTTCCCAAAACAATGCAAAAAAAATGGCTCTGCAGCGCCACCTAAGGTTGAAAAAGTGCACCTGGTCCCGGCCCGTTTGACCTAGAGCTACGAAAATTTTTAGCCATATGTAGGACCTAGAGACCTACAAAAAAGTCAGCGCGAGCCATGTGCTCAGATGTACAGAAAAAGAGTTATGAATTTTTGAATGTGCATTTTTGGCCCATTTTTGCACGTTTGCAGGTCCCAAACTGCTCCTTGTTTCTCCTAAACGCTTTACTCAATCGCCTTCAAATTTGCTGTGGTCCATATTCACACATAGGGGCACAAGTGGGCAAAATTTGGTGCACATCCGCTGACATATATGATAGGGGCGTGGCTTCAAATTATGTGTTCAATTTTTCCTTCGCCAAGAGTGACATAAGCCTTAATAACTTTGATGTACTAGCTTAAAAAAATCTAAAACTTCATAGACACATGAAAACTTATGTCTTTAACACATTTGAAAAAAGTTTTTTTCAATACCTACTAGCGCCGCCTAGTGGTTGATTAAAATGTCATTTTTTACACTTTCATGTATTGTGCTCAGTCTGTTTGAGTAAAACAAATGAAAATTTATCAGAATATCATTAAGACATGGAATATTAAGGTTTTAAAATTTTATGACTTTTCGATAATGGGCGTGGTCTGCACGCCACTTCAAAGTCAGATGACTCGCCAAAACGAAAAAAGTGGCTGTAATTGGCCCCAAAATGGCCTTATGAGTGGAAAATAGCCTCTTACTCCCGGCCCATTTGACCTAGAGCTACAAAAGTTTGTAGCCTTATGTAGGACCTCGAGCCCTACAAAAAAGTCAGCGCGAGCCATATGCTCAGATGTACAGAAAGAGAGTTATGAATTTTTGAATGTGCACTTTTGGCCCGTTTTTGCTCATTTGCAGGTCCCGAACTGCTCCTTTTTTCTCCCAAACGCTTGACCCGATCGACTTCAAATTTGCTGTGATGTTTTATCTGACTGTGAGGCACAATTGTTCAAATTTTTGTGATGATCCGCCATCAAATATGTTGGGGGCGGGGCTTCAAATTATGCCTTTGATGATTACTTTGCCACATGTGAAACAAACCTTTATAACTCAGCTTTACAAGCTTAGAAAAATCTGAAACTTCAAATACACATGAAGACTTAAGGCCTTAACACAAGTGTTTAAAAAAATCTTCAATTGCTTATAAGGCCATCTAGTGGCAAACAAAAATGTCAGTCTGATGTCTCGCCAAAACGAACAAAGTTGCTGTGTTTGGTCCCAGATGGTCTTATCGTTTCTAAACTTCATATATTTGATGGGTTTCCAATGCGGAATACACCTATCAACGTATTTTTTGTTATAGTGCGAGCGCCACCTAGTGGCAGCCAAAAATATAGCATTTTTTAAACGTTTTTATGTGTTTAGCTGAGCCCTTTGAAGTAATATCGCTGAAATTAAGTCTGCAAAGTTTCTAGACAGCCTTGCTGACCTCCACCAAATTTTACAAAGTTTCGATAATGGGCGTGGCCTCTACGACCATTTTCATTCCGAAGCTTTATCTGTCCAGTAAAAGTTGCTGTAATTTGACCCAGATGATCTGATCTTCTCACAATTTCACACATTGGATGAAAATTTTCTCCTGAACATATCGACAAAAATATATTCCAGTTTAAAGCTAGCGCCACCTAGTGGCTGCAAAAAATGTCATTAGTCGAAAGATTACAGTCAATCCTGTTTGGTTTGACCTAGAGCTATGAAACTTTGTAGGCAAATGAAGGACTGCAAGACCTACAAAAAAGTCAATAGAAGTGATGTGCTAGGATGTACAGAAAAATTGTTATGATTTATTTTAATGTGCAGTTTTGTCCCATTCTTAGACATTAGCTGGTCTCAAACTAGTGCCTTTTTCTCTTAAACAATTCACCCCATTACCTTCAACTTTGGCATGAATCATTATCCAACTGAGGGGCACACATAGTCCAAATATCGTGAAGATCTCTTGACATAAAAAATTGGGGCGGAGCTTCAAATTATGTTTAATATTTCCTTCGCCAAGAGTGACAAAAATATTATTAACTCAGCTATGACAGCTTCAAACCATCTGAAACTTTCCTGGGCCTTTAAAAGTCATGCAATAATACAGCTATGTAATAAACTTTCAAATCATTTACAGCGCCACCCAGTGGCGGACAAAAATCTCATTTTTTATACTTTTATGTACTGTGAAATGCCTGTTTGACTAAATGAACTAAAAAATGGTCAGAAAAGCTATGACACATTGGAACATTAAGGTTCTCAACTTTTATGACTTTTCAATAAAGGGCGTTGCCTCTATGCCAACTCAAAATCCCATGTCTCGCGAAAACGGTAAAAGTTGCTGTAATTGGACCTAGACGATCTGGTATTTTTTAAACTTCGTATATGGGATGGGAGTCCAATGTGAAACACACCTACAAGTCTGATTTTTATCATAGTACGAGCGCCACCTAGTGGCAGCAAAAAATATAGCACATCCTTAATATTTTTATGTACTCTGCTGAGCCCCTTGAAGTGATATCCCTTAAATGTTTTCTGAAAAGCCAGTGGCCATGCCTTATGCCCTCCACAAATCACTACGATGTTTCGACAGTGGGTGTGGCCTATATGGCATTGAAAGTCACAAAATTGGAACAATAAAAGCTGCAGTTACTCCGCCCACATTGTCCCACCTTGTCTAAATTTTACATATTTGGTAAGAGTCCTGCACTGAAGGGATCTACAACTAATTTTTCATCATTCATAGTCCTTGTTCATACCCCGACCTGTTCATACCCCAACGTGCACAGGTCTGCGAGGGCCCTTTATAGCTGCTTGCAGCTCTAGTTCTTATTATTATTATTATTTACTGTGCAGCGCTTTTCCATTTTTGAGGGCCTAAACATGCACGAAAAGTCACCAAAATTTGCACATTTGTCGGGCCCGGTGAAAAATTGGATATTTTTGTGTTTCCCAAAACAATGCAAAAAAAATGGCTCTGCAGCGCCACCTAAGGTCGAAAAAGTGCACCTGGTCCCGGCCCGTTTGACCTAGAGCTAGGAAAATTTTTAGCCATATGTAGCACCTAGAGACCTACAAAAAAGTCAGCGCGAGCCATGTGCTCAGATGTACAGAAAAAGAGTTATGAATTTTTGAATGTGCATTTTTGGCCCATTTTTGCACGTTTGCAGGTCCCAAACTGCTCCTTGTTTCTCCCAAACGCTTTACTCAATCGCCTTCAAATTTGCTGTGGTCCATATTCACACATAGGGGCACAAGTGGGCAAAATTTGGTGCAGATCCGCTGACATATATGATAGGGGCGTGGCTTCAAATTATGTGTTCAATTTTTCCTTCGCCAAGAGGGACAAAAACCTTAATAACTTTGATGTACTAGCTTAAAAAAATCTAAAACTTCATAGACACATGGAAACTTATGTCTTTAACACCTTTAAAAAAAGTTTTTTTAAATAACTACTAGCGCCGCCTAGTGGTTGATTAAAATGTCATTTTTTACACTTTCATGTATTGTGCTCAGTCTGTTTGAGTAAAACAAATGAAAATTGGTCAGAATATCATTAAGACATGGAATATTAAGGTTTTAAAATTTTACCACTTTTCGATAATGGGCGTAGTCTGCACGCCACCTCAAAGTCAGATGACTCGCCAAAACGAAAAAAGTGGCTGTAATTGGCCCCAAAATGGCCTTATGAGTGGAAAATAGCCTCTCACTCCCGGCCCGTTTGACCTAGAGCTCCAAAAATTTGTAGCCTTATGTAGGACCTCGAGCACTACAAAAAAGTCAGCGCGAGCCATATGCTCAGATGTACAGAAAGAGAGTTATGAATTTTTGAATGTGCACCTTTAGCCCGTTTTTGCTCATTTGCAGGTCCCGAACTGCTCCTTTTTTCTCCCAAACGCTTGACCCGATCGACTTCAAATTTGCTGTGATGTTTTATCTGACTGTCAGGCACAATTGTTCAAATTTTTGTGATGATCCGCCATCAAATATGTTGGGGGCGGGGCTTTATATTATGCCTTTGATGATTACTTTGCCACATGTGAAACAAACCTTTATAACTCAGCTTTACAAACTTAGAAAAATCTGAAACTTCACAGACACATGGAGACTCAAGCCCTTAACACAAGTGTTTAAAAAAATATTCAATTGCTTATAAGGCCATCTAGTGGCAAACAAAAATGTCAGTCTGATGTCTCGCCAAAACGAACAAAGTTGCTGTGTTTGGTCCCAGATGGTCTTATCTTTTCTAAACTTCATATATTTGATGGGTTTCCAATGCCGAATACACCTAACAACATATTTTTTGTTATAGTGCGAGCGCCACCTAGTGGCAGCCAAAAATAGAGCATTTTTTAAACGTTTTTATGTGTTTAGCTGAGTCCTTTGATGTAATATCGCTGAAATTAGGTCTGACAAGCCTCTAGACAGCCCTGCTGACCTCCACCAAATTTTACGAAGTTTTGATAATGGGCGTGGCCTCTACGACCATTTTCATTCCGAAGCTTTATCTGTCCAGTAAAAGTTGCTCTAATTTGACCCAGATGATCTGATCTTCTCACAATTTCACACATTGGATGAAAATAATCTCCTGAACATATCGACAAAAATATATTCCAGTTTAAAGCTAGCGCCACCTAGTGGCTGCAAAAAATGTCATTAGTCGAAAGATTACAGTCAATCCTGTTTGGTTTGACCTACAGCTATGAAACTTTGTAGGCAAATGAAGGACTGTAAGACCTACAAAAAAGTCAATAGAAGTGATGTGCTAGGATGTACAGAAAAATTGTTAAGAATTTTTTTAATGTGCAGTTTTGTCCCATTCTTAGACATTAGCTGGTCTCAAACTAGTGCCTTTTTCTCTTAAACAATTCACCCCATTACCTTCAACTTTGGCATGAATCATTATCCAACTGAGGGGCACACATAGTCCAAATATCGTGAAGATCTCTTGACAGAAAAGATGGGGGCGGAGCTTCAAATTATGTTTAACACTTCCTTCGCCAAGAGTGACAAAAATGTTAATAACTCAGCTATGACAGCTTCAAACCATCCGAAACTTTCCTGGGACTTTAAAAGTCATGCAATAATACAGCTATATGATAAACTTTCAAATCATTTACAGCGCCACCCAGTGGTGGACAAAAATCTCATTTTTTATACTTTTATGTACTGTGAAATGCCTGTTTGACTAAATGAACTAAAAAATGGTCAGAAAAGCTATGACACATTGGAACATTAAGGTTCTCAACTTTTATGACTTTTCATTAAAGGGCGTGGCCTCTATGCAAACTCAAAGTCTGATGTCTCCCCAAAACGGTGAAAGTTGCTGTAATTGGACCTAGATGATCTGATGTTTGCAAAACTTCATATATGGGATGGGAGTCCAATGTGAAACACACCTACAAGCCTATTTTTTATCATAGTACGAGCGCCACCTAGTGGCAGCAAAAAATATAGCAAATCCTTAATGTTTTTATGTACTCTGCTGAGCCCCTTGAAGTGATAACCCTTAAATGTTTTCTGAAAAGCCAGTGGCCATGCCTTATGCCCTCCACAAATCAGTACGATGTTTCGACAGTGGGTGTGGCCGATATGGCATTGAAAGTCACAAAATTGGAACAATAAAAGCTGCAGTAACTCCACCCACATTGTCCCACCTTGTCTAAATTTTACATATTTGGTAAGAGTCCTGCACTGAAGTCATCTACAACTACTATTTCATTGTTCATAGTCCTTGTTCATACCCCGACCTGTTCATACCCCAACGTGCACAGGTCTGCGAGGGCCCTTTATAGCTGCTTGCAGCTCTAGTTATTATTATTATTTACTGTGCAGCGCTTTTCCAATTTTGAGGGCCTAAACATGCACGAAAAGTCACCAAAATTTGCACATTTGTCGGGCCCGGTGAAAAATTGGATAATTTTGTGTTTCCCAAAACAATGCAAAAAAAATGGCTCTGCAGCGCCACCTAAGGTTGAAAAAGTGCACCTGGTCCCGGCCCGTTTCACCTAGAGCTACGAAAATTTTTAGGCATATATAGGACCTAGAGACCTACAAAAAAGTCAGCGCGAGCCATGTGCTCAGATGTACAGAAAAAGAGTTATGATTTTTTGAATGTGCATTTTTGGCCCATTTTTGCACGTTTGCAGGTCCCAAACTGCTCTTTTTTTCTCCTAAACGCTTTACTCAATCGCCTTCAAATTTGCTGTGGTCAATATTCACACATAGGGGGACAAGTGGGCAAAATTTGGTGCAGATCCGCTGACATATATGATAGGGGCGTGGCTTCAAATTATGTGTTCAATTTTTCCTTCGCCAAGAAGGACAAAAACCTTAATAACTTTGATGTACAAGCTTAAAAAAATCTAAAACTTCATAGACACATGGAAACTTATGTCTTTAACACCTTTAAAAAAAGGTTTTTTAAATACCTACTAGCGCCGCCTAGTGGTTGATTACAATGTCATTTTTTACACTTTCATGTATTGTGCTCAGTCTATTTGAGTAAAACAAATGAAAATTGGTCAGAATATCATTAAGACATGGAATATTAAGGTTTTAAAATTTTACCACTTTTCGATAATGGGCGTAGTCTGCACGCCACCTCAAAGTCAGATGACTCGCCAAAACGAAAAAAGTGGCTGTAATTGGCCCCAAAATGGCCTTATGAGTGGAAAATAGCCTCTCACTCCCGGCCCGTTTGACCTAGAGCGACAAAAATTTGTAGCCTTATGTAGGACCTCAAGCCCTACAAAAAAGTCAGCGCGAGCCATGTGCTCAGATGTACAGAAAGAGAGTTATGAATTTTTGAATGTGCACTTTTGGCCCGTTTTTGCTCATTTGCAGGTCCCGAACTGCTCCTTTTTTCTCCCAAACGCTTGACCTGATCGACTTCAAATTTGCTGTGATGTTTTATCTGACTCTGAGGCACAATTGTTCAAATTTTTGTGATGATCCGCCATCAAATATGTTGGGGGCGGGGCTTCATATTATGCCTTTGATGATTACTTTGCCACATGTGAAACAAACCTTTATAACTCAGCTTTCCAAGCTTTGAAAAATCTGAAACTTCACAGACACATGAAAACTCAAGCCCTTAACACATGTGTTTAAAAAAATCTTAAATTGCCTCTAAGGCCACCTAGTGGCAAACAAAAATGTCAGTCTGATTTCTCGCCAAAACGAACAAAGTTGCTGTATTTGGACCCAGATGGTCTTATCTTTTCTAAACATTACATATTTGATGGATTTCCAATGCGGAATACACCTATCAACTTATTTTTTCCTATAGTGTGAGAGCCACCTAGTGGCAGCCAAAAATATAGCATTTTTTAAACGTTTTTATGTGTTTAGCTGAGCCCTTTGAAGTAATATCGCTGAAATTAAGTCTGAAAAGCCTCTAGACAGCCTTGCTGACCTCCACCAAATTTTACGAAGTTTTGATAATGGGCGTGGCCTCTATGACCATTTTCATTCTGAAGTTTTATCTGTCCAGTAAAAGTTGCTGTAATTTGACCCAGATGATCTGATCTTCTCACAATTTCACACATTGGATGATAATATTCTCCTGAACATATCGACAAAAATATATTCCAGTTTAAAGCTAGCGCCACCTAGTGGCTGCAAAAAATGTCATTAGTCGAAAGATTACAGTCAATCCTGTTTGGTTTGACCTACAGCTATGAAACTTTTTAGGCTAATGAAGGACTGTAAGACCTACAAAAATGTCAATAGAAGTGATGTGCTAGGATGTACAGAAAAATTGTTATGAATTATTTTAATGTGCAGTTTTGTCCCATTCTTAGACATTAGCTGGTCTCAAACTAGTGCCTTTTTCTCTTAAACGATTCACCCCATTACCTTCAACTTTGGCATGAATCATTATCCAACTGAGGGGCACACATAGTCCAAATATCGTGAAGATCTCTTGACATAAAAGATGCGGGCGGAGCTTCAAATTATGTTTAATACTTCCTTCGCCATGAGTGACAAAAATCTTAATAACTCAGCTATGACAGCTTCAAAACATCTGAAACTTTCCTGGGACTTTAAAAGTTATGCAATAATACAGCTATGTGATAAACTTTCAAATCATTTACAGCGCCACCCAGTGGCGGACTAAAATCTCATTTTTTATACTTTTATGTACTGTGAAATGCCTGTTTGACTAAATGAACTCAAACATGGTCAGAAAAGCTATGACACATTGGAACCTTAAGGTTCTCAACTTATATGACTTTTCATTAAAGGGCGTGGCCTCTATGCAAACTCAAAGTCTGATGTCTCGCCAAAACGGTAAAAGTTGCTGTAATTGGACCTAGATGATCTGATGTTTGCAAAACTTCATATTTGGGATGGGAGTCCAATGTGAAACACACCTAGGAGCCTATTTTTATCATAGTACGAGCGCCACCTAATGGCAGCAAAAAATATAGCAAATCCTTAATGTTTTTATGTACTCTGCTGAGCCCCTTGAAGTGATATCCCTTAAATGTTTTCTGAAAAGCCAGTGGCCATGCCTTATGCCCTCCACAAATCACTACGATGTTTCGACAGTGGGTGTGGCCTATATGGCATTGAAAGTCACAAAATTGGAACAATAAAAGCTGCAGTTACTCCACCCACATTGTCCCACCTTGTCTAAATTTTACATATTTGGTAAGAGTCCTGCACTGAAGGGATCTACAACTAATTTTTCATCATTCATAGTCCTTGTTCATACCCCGACCTGTTCATACCCCAACGTGCACAGGTCTGCGAGGGCCCTTTATAGCTGCTTGCAGCTCTAGTTATTATTATTATTATTTACTGTGCAGCGCTTTTCCATTTTTGAGGGCCTAAACATGCACGAAAAGTCACCAAAATTTGCACATTTGTCGGGCCCGGTGAAAAATTGGATATTTTTGTGTTTCCCAAAACAATGCAAAAAAAATGGCTCTGCAGCGCCACCTAAGGTCGAAAAAGTGCACCTGGTCCCGGCCCGTTTGACCTAGAGCTACGAAAATTTTTAGCCATATGTAGGACCTAGAGACCTACAAAAAAGTCAGCGCGAGCCATGTGCTCAGATGTACAGAAAAAGAGTTATGAATTTTTGAATGTGCATTTTTGGCCCATTTTTGCACGTTTGCTGGTCCCAAACTGCTCCTTGTTTCTCCTAAACGCTTTACTCAATCACCTTCAAATTTGCTGTGGTCCATATTCACACATAGGGGCACAACTGGGCAAAATTTGGTGCAGATCCGCTGACATATATGATAGGGGCGTGGCTTCAAATTATGTGTTCAATTTTTCCTTCGCGAAGAGTGACATAAACCTTAATAACTTTGTTGTACTAGCTTAAAAAAATCTAAAACTTCATAGACACATGGAAACTTATGTCTTTAACACCTTTGAAAATTTTTTTTTTTAATACCTACTAGCGCCGCCTAGTGGTTGATTAAAATGTCATTTTTTACACTTTCATGCATTGTGCTCAGTCTGTTTGAGTAAAACAAATGAAAATTGGTCAGAATATCATTAAGACATGGAATATTAAGGTTTTAAAATTTTACGACATTTCGATAATGGGCGTAGTCTGCACGCCACCTCAAAGTCAGATGACTCGCCAAAACGAAAAAAGTGGCTGTAATTGGCCCCAAAATGGCCTTATGAGTGGAAAATAGCCTCTCACTCCCGGCCCGTTTGACCTAGAGCTCCAAAAATTTGTAGCCTTATGTAGAACCTCGAGCCCTACAAAAAAGTCAGCACGAGCCATATGCTCAGATGTACAGAAAGAGAGTTATGAATTTTTGAATGTGCACCTTTGGCCCGTTTCTGCTCATTTGCAGGTCCCGAACTGCTCCTTTTTTCTCCCAAACGCTTGACCCGATCGCCTTCAAATTTGCTGTGATGTTTGATCTGACTGTGAGGCACAATTGTTCAAATTTTTGTGACGATCCGCCAACAAATATGTTGGGGGCGGGGCTTTATATTATGCCTTTGATGATTACTTTGCCACATGTGAAACAAACCTTTATAACTCAGCTTTCTAAGCTTGGAAAAATCTGAAACTTCACAGACACATGGACACTCAAGCCCTTAACACAAGTGTTTAAAAAAATCTTCAATTGCTTATAAGGCCATCTAGTGGCAAACAAAAATGTCAGTCTGATGTCTCGCCAAAACGAACAAAGTTGCTGTGTTTGGTCCCAGATGGTCTTATCTTTTCTAAACATTACATATTTGATGGGTTTCCAATGCGGAATACACCTATCAACGTATTTTTTGTTATAGTGCGAGCGCTACCTAGTGGCAGCCAAAAATATAGCATTTTTTAAACGTTTTTATGTGTTTAGCTGAGCCCTTTGAAGTAATATCGCTGAAATTAGGTCTGCAAAGCCTCTAGACAGCCTTGCTGACCTCCACCAAATTTTACGAAATTTCGATAATGGGCGTGGCCTTTACGTCCATTTTCATTCCGAAAATTTAACGGACCAGTAAAAGCTGCTGTAATTTGACCCAGATGATCTGATCTTCTCACAATTTCACACATTGGATGAAAATCTGTTCCTGAAGACATCGACAAACATATATTCCAGTTTAAAGCTAGCGCCACCTAGTGGCTGCAAAAAATGTCATTAGTCGAAAGATTGGAGTCATTTCTGTTTGGTTTGACCTAACACTATAAAAGTTTTTAGGCATATGTAGGATTGTAAGACCTACAAAAAAAGCAATAGGAGTGATGTGCTAAGATGTACAGAATAATTTTTATGATTTTTTTTTATGTGCAATTTTGCCCCATTCTTAGACATTAGCCGGTCTAAATCTAGTGCCTTTTTCTCTTAAACGGTTCACCCGATTAACTTCTACGTTGGCATGGACTATTAGCAGATATAGCGGCACAAATCTCCCAAAAATTGTGAAGATCCCATGACTTGTAAGATGTGGGCGGAGCTTCAAATTGTTTTGAATATTTTCTTCGCCAAGACTGACAAAAACCTTAATAACTCAGCTGTTTCAGCTTCAAATCATGTGAAACACTTGCAGGGAGTTTAAAAGTCATGCCCTAATACAGCTATGTGATAAACATCCAAATCATTTACAGCGCCACCTAGTGGCGGACAAAAATCTAATTTTTTACACTCTCATGTACTGTGCAATGTCTGTTTGACTACATGAACTAAAAAATGGTCAGAAAAGCTATGACACAGTGGAGAATGAAGGTTCTCAACTTTTATGATTTTTCAATCAAAGGCGTGGCCTGTATGCCAGCTCAAAGTCCGATTTCTCACCAAAACGGTAAAAGTTGCTGTAATTGGACCTAGATGATCTGATGTTTGCAAAACTTCATATATGGGATGGGAGTCCAATGTGAAACACACCTACAAGCCTATTTTTTATCATAGTACGAGCGCCACCTAGTGGCAGCAAAAAAATATTGCAAATCCTTAATGTTTTTATGCACTCTGCTGAGCCCCTTGAAGTGATATCCCTTAAATGTTTTCTGAAAAGCCAGTGGCCATGCCTTATGCCCCCCACAAATCAGTACAATGTTTCGACAGTGGGTGTGGCCTATATGGCATTGAAAGTCACAAAATTGGAACAATAAAAGCTGCAGTAACTCCACACACATTGTCCCACCTTGTCTAAATTTTACATATTTGGTAATAGTCCTGCACTGAAGTGATCTACAACAATTTTTTTATAATTCATAGTCCTAGTTCATACCCCGACCTGTTCATACCTCAATGTGCACAGGTCTGCGAGGGCCCTTTATAGCTGCTTGCAGCTCTAGTTATTATTATTATTTACTGTGCAGCGCTTTTCCATTTTTGAGGGCCTAAACATGCACGAAAAGTCACCAAAATTTGCACATTTGTCGGGCCCGGTGAAAAATTGGATATTTTTGTGTTTCCCAAAACAATGCAAAAAAAATGGCTCTGCAGCGCCACCTAAGGTCGAAAAAGTGCACCTGGTCCCGGCCCGTTTGACCTAGAGCTACGAAAATTTTTAGGCATATGTAGGACCTAGAGAGCTACAAAAAAGTCAGAGTGAGCCATGTGCTCAGATGTACAGAAAAAGAGTTATGAATTTTTGAATGTGCATTTTTGGCCCATTTTTGCACGTTTGCAGGTCCCAAACTGCTCCTTGTTTCTCCTAAACGCTTTACTCAATCGCCTTCACATTTGCTGTGGTCCATATTCACACATAGGGGCACAAGTGGGCAAAATTTGGTGCGGATCCGCTGACATATATGATAGGGGCGTGGCTTCAAATTATATGTTCAATTTTTCCTTCGCCGAGAGAGACATAAACCTTAATAACTGTGATGTACTAGCTTAAAAAAATCTAAAACTTCATAGACACATGGAAACTTATGTCTTTAACACCTTTAAAAAAAGTTTTTTTAAATACCTACTAGCGCCGCCTAGTGGTTGATTAAAATGTCATTTTTTACACTTTCATGTATTGTGCTCAGTCTGTTTGAGTAAAACAAATGAAAATTGGTCAGAATATCATTAAGACATGGAATATTAAGGTTTTAAAATTTTACGACATTTCGATAATGGGCGTAGTCTGCACGCCACCTCAAAGTCAGATGACTCGCCAAAACGAAAAAAGTGGCTGTAATTGGCCCCAAAATGGCCTTATGAGTGGAAAATAGCCTCTCACTCCCGGCCCGTTTGACCTAGAGCTCCAAAAATTTGTAGCCTTATGTAGGACCTCGAGCCCTACAAAAAAGTCAGCGTGAGCCATATGCTCAGATGTACAGAAAGAGAGTTATGAATTTTTGAATGTTCACTATTGGCCCGTTTTTGCTCATTTGCAGGTCCCGAACTGCTCCTTTTTTCTCCCAAACGCTTGACTCGATCGCCTTCAAATTTGCTGTGATGTTTTATCTGACTGTGAGGCACAATTGTTCAAATTTTTGTGACGATCCGCCAACAAATATGTTGGGGGCGGGGCTTTATATTATGCCTTTGATGATTACTTTGCCACATGTGAAACAAACCTTTATAACTCAGCTTTACAAGCTTGGAAAAATCTGAAACTTCACAGACACATGGAAACTTAAGCCCTTAACACAAGTGTTTAAAAAATCTTCAATTGCTTATAAAGCCATCTAGTGGCAAACAAAAATGTCAGTCTGATGTCTCGCCAAAACGAACAAAGTTGCTGTGTTTGGTCCCAGATAGTCTTATCTTTTCTAAACTTCATATATTTAATGAGTTTCTAATGCGGAATACACCTATCAATGTAGTTTTTGTTATAGTGCGAGTGCCACCTAGTGGCAGCCAAAAATATAGCATTTTTTAAAAGTTTTTATGTGTTTAGCTGAGCCCTTTGAAGTAATATCGCTGAAATTAAGTCTGAAAAGCCTCTAGACAGCCTTGCTGGCCTCCACCAAATTTTACGAAGTTTCGATAATGGGCGTGGCCTCTACGGCCATTTTCATTCCAAAGCTTTATCTGTCCAGTAAAATTTGCTGTAATTTGACCCAGATGATCTGATCTTCTCACAATTTCACACATTGCATGAAAATATTCTCCTGAACATATCGACAAAAATATATTCCAGTTTAAAGCTAGCGCCACCTAGTGGCTGCAAAAAATGTCATTAGTCGAAAGATTACAAACAATCCTGTTTGGTTTGACCTACAGCTATGAAACTTTGTAGGCAAATGAAGGACTGTAAGACCTACAAAAAAGTAAATAGAAAAGATGTGCTAGGATGTACAGAAAAATTGTTATGAATTTTTTTAATGTGCAGTTTTGTCCCATTCTTAGACGTTAGCTGGTCTCAAACTAGTGTCTTTTTCTCTTAAAGGATTCACCCCATTACCTTCAACTTTGGCATGAATCATTATCCAACTGAGGGGCACACATAGTCCAAATATCGTGAAGATCTCTTGACATAAAAGATGCGGGCGGAGCTTCAAATTATGTTTAATACTTCCTTCGCCAAGAGTGACAAAAATCTTAATAACTCAGCTATGACAGCTTCAAACCATCTGAAACTCTTCTGGGCCTTTAAAAGTAATGCAATAATACAGCTATGTGATAAACTTTCAAATCATTTACAGCGTCACCCAGTGGCGGACAAAAATCTCATTTTTTATACTTTTATGTACTGTGAAATGCCTGTTTGACTAAATGAACTAAAAATGGTCAGAAAAGCTATGACACATTGGAACATTAAGGTTCTCAACTTTTATGACTTTTCATTAAAGGGCGTGGCCTCTATGCAAACTCAAAGTCTGATGTCTCCCCAAAACGGTAAAAGTTGCTGTAATTGGACCTAGATGATCTGATGTTTGCAAAACTTCATATATGGGACGGGAGTCCAATGTGAAACACACCTAGGAGCCTATTTTTTATCATAGTACGAGCGCCACCTAATGGCAGCAAAAAATATAGCAAATCCTTAACGTTTTTATGTACTCTGCTGAGCCCCTTGAAGTGATATCCCTTAAATGTTTTCTGAAAAGCCAGTGGCCATGCCTTATGCCCTCCACAAATCAGTACGATGTTTCGACAGTGGCTGTGGCGTATATGGCATTGAAAGTCACAAAATTGGAACAATAAAAGCTGCAGTAACTCCACCCACATTGTCCCACCTTGTCTAAATTTTACATATTTGGTAATAGTCCTGCACTGAAGGGATCTACAACTAATTTTTCATCATTCATAGTCCTTGTTCATACCCCGACCTGTTCATACCCCAACGTGCACAGGTCTGCGAGGGCCCTTTATAGCTGCTTGCAGCTCTAGTTAGGGCCCGAGCAGCTACCGCTGCGAGAGCCCTCTTGTTTTTCTCCAGATTATTATTATTATTATTATTATTAGGTTCCGAGCAGCTACCGCTGCGAGAGCCCTCTTGTTTTTCTCCAGATTATTATTAGGGCCCGAGCAGCTACCGCTGCGAGAGCCCTCTTGTTTTTCTCCAGATTATTATTATTAGGGCCCGAGCAGCTACCGCTGCGAGAGCCCTCTTGTTTTTCTCCAGATTATTATTATTATTATTAGGGCCCGAGCAGCTACCGCTGCGAGAGCCCTCTTGTTTTTCTCCAGATTATTATTATTATTATTAGGGCCCGAGCAGCTACCGCTGCGAGAGCCCTCTTGTTTTTCTCCAGATTATTATTCTTATTCTTATTATTATTATTATTATTATTTACTGTGCAGCGCTTTTCCATTTTTGAGGGCCTAAACATGCACGAAAAGTCACCAAAATTTGCACATTTGTCGGGCCCGGTGAAAAATTGGATATTTTTGTGTTTCCCAAAACAATGCAAAAAAAATGGCTCTGCAGCGCCACCTAAGGTCGAAAAAGTGCACCTGGTCCCGGCCCGTTTGACCTAGAGCTACGAAAAATTTTTGGCATATGTAGGACCTAGAGACCTACAAAAAAGTCAGCGCGAGCCATGTGCTCAGATGTACAGAAAAAGAGTTATGAATTTTTGAATGTGCATTTTTGGCCCATTTTTGCACGTTTGTAGGTCCCAAACTGCTCCTTGTTTCTCCTAAACGCTTTACTCAATCACCTTCAAATTTGCTGTGGTTCATATTCACACATAGGGGCACAAGTGTGCGAAATTTGGTGCAGATCCGCTGACATATATGATAGGGGCGTGGCTTCAAATAATGTGTTCAATTTTTCCTTCGCCAAGAGGGACAAAAACCTTAATAACTTTGATGTACTAGCTTAAAAAAATCTAAAACTTCATAGACACATGGAAACTTATGTCTTTAACACCTTTAAAACAAGTTTTTTTAAATACCTACTAGCGCCGCCTAGTGGTTGATTAAAATGTCATTTTTTACACTCTCATGTATTGTGCTCAGTCTGTTTGAGTAAAACAAATGAAAATTGGTCAGAATATCAATAAGACATGGAATATTAAGGTTTTAAAATTTTACGACTTTTCGATAATGGGCGTAGTCTGCACGCCACCTCAAAGTCGGATGACTCGCCAAAACGAAAAAAGTGGCTGTAATTGGCCCCAAAATGTCCTTATGAGTGGAAAATAGCCTCTTACTCCCGGCCCATTTGACCTAGAACTACAAAAATTTGTAGCCTTATGTAGGACCTCAAGCCCTACAAAAAAGTCAGCGCGAGCCATATGCTCAGATGTACAGAAAGAGAGTTATGAATTTTTGAATGTGCACCTTTGGCCCGTTTTTGCTCATTTGCAGGTCCCGAACTGCTCCTTTTTTCTCCCAAACGCTTGACCCGATCGACTTCAAATTTGCTGTGAGGTTTGATCTGACTGTGAGGCACAATTGTTCAAATTTTCGGGATGATCCGCCATCAAATATGTTGGGGGCGGGGCTTCATTATTATGCCTTTGATGATTACTTTGCCACATGTGAAACAAACCTTTATAACTCAGCTTTACAAGCTTGGAAAAATCTGAAAATTCACAGACACATGAAGACTCAAGCCCTTAACACAAGTGGTTAAAAAATCTTCAATTGCTTATAAGGCCATCTAGTGGCAAACAAAAATGTCAGTCTGATGTCTCGCCAAAACGAACAAAGTTGCTGTGTTTGGTCCCAGATGGTCTTATCTTGTCTAAACTTAATATATTTGATGGGTTTCCAATGCGGAATACACCTATCAACGTATTTTTTGTTATAGTGCGAGCGCCACCTAGTGGCAGCCAAAAATATAGCATTTTTTAAACGTTTTTATGTGTTCAGCTGAGCCCTTTGAAGTAATATCGCTGAAATTAAGTCTGAAAAGCCTCTACACAGCCTTGCTGACCTCCACCACATTTTACGAAGTTTCGATAATGGGCGTGGCCTCTACGACCATTTTCATTCCGAAGCTTTATCTGTCCAGTAAAAGTTGCTGTAATTTGACCCAGATGATCTGATCTTCTCACAATTTCACACATTGGATGAAAATATTCTCCTGAACATACCGACAAAAATATATTCCAGTTTAAAGCTAGCGTCCCCGAGTGGCTGCAAAAAATGTCATTAGTCAAAAGATTACAGTCAATCCTGTTTGGTTTGACCTACAGCTATGAAACTTTGTAGGCAAATGAAGGACTGCAAGACCTATAAAAAAGTCAATAGAAGTGATGTGCTAGGATGAACAGAAAAATTGTTATGAATTTTTTTAATGTGCAGTTTTGTCCCATTCTTAGACATTAGCTGGTCTCAAACTAGTGCCTTTTTCTCTTAAACGATTCACCCCATTACCTTCAACTTTGGCATGAATCATTATCCAACTGAGGGGCACACATAGTCCAAATATCGTGAAGATCTCTTGACATAAAAGATGAGGGCGGAGCTTCAAATTATGTTTAATATTTCCTTCGCCAAGAGTGACAAAAATATTATTAACTCAGCTATGACAGCTTCAAACCATCTGAAACTTTCCTGGGCCTTTAAAAGTCATGCAATAATACAGCTATGTGATAAACTTTCAAATCATTTACAGCGCCACCCAGTGGCGGACAAAAATCTCATTTTTTATACTTTTATGTACTGTGAAATGCCTGTTTGACTAAATGAACTAAAAAATGGTCAGAAAAGCTATGACACATTGGAACATTAAGGTTCTCAACTTTTATGACTTTTCATTAAAGGGCGTGGCCTCTATGCCAACTCAAAATCCGATGTCTCGCGAAAACGGTAAAAGTTGCTGTAATTGGACCTAGACGATCTTATATTTTTAAAACTTCATATATGGGATGGGAGTCCAATGTGAAACACACCTACAAGCCTATTTTTTAATCATAGTACGAGCGCCACCTAGTGGCACCAAAAAATATAGCAAATCCTTAATGTTTTTATGTAGTCTGCTGAGCCCCTTGAAGTGACATCCCTTAAATGTTTTTTGAAAAGCCAGTGGCCATGCCTTATGCCCTCCACAAATCAGTACGATGTTTCGACAGTGAATGTGGCCTATGTTGCATTGAAAGTCACAAAATTGGAACAAAAAAAGCTGCAGTAACTCCACCCACATTGTCCCACCTTGTCTAAATTTTACATATTTGGTAAGAGTCCTGCACTGAAGTCATCTACAACTACTTTTTCATCGTTCATAGTCCTTGTTCATACCCCGACCTGTTAATACCCCAACGTGCACAGGTCTGCGAGGGCCCTTTATAGCTGCTTGCAGCTCTAGTTAGGGCCCGAGCAGCTACCGCTGCGAGAGCCCTCTTGTTTTTCACCGGATTATTAGGGCCCGAGCAGCTACCGCTGCGAGAGCCCTCTTGTTTTTCTCCAGATTATTATTCTTATTATTATTATTATTATTATTATTATTATTATTTACTGTGCAGCGCTTTTCCATTTTTGAGGGCCTAAACATGCACGAAAAGTCACCAAAATTTGCACATTTGTCGGGCCCGGTGAAAAATTGGATATTTTTGTGTTTCCCAAAAAAATGCAAAAAAAATGGCTCTGCAGCGCCACCTAAGGTCGAAAAAGTGCACCTGGTCCCGGCCCGTTTGACCTAGAGCTACGAAAATTTTTAGGCATATGTAGGACCTAGAGACCTACAAAAAAGTCAGCGCGAGCCATGTGCTCAGATGTACAGAAAAAGAGTTATGAATTTTTGAATGTGCATTTTTGGCCCATTTTTGCACGTTTGCAGGTCCCAAACTGCTCCTTGTTTCTCCTAAACGCTTTACTCAATCACCTTCAAATTTGCTGTGGTCCATATTCACACATAGGGGCACAACTGGGCAAAATTTGGTGCAGATCCGCTGACATATATGATAGGGGCGTGGCTTCAAATTATGTGTTCAATTTTTCCTTCGCCAAGAGGGACAAAAACCTTAATAACTTTGATGTACTAGCTTAAAAAAATCTAAAACTTCATAGACACATGGAAACTTATGTCTTTAACACTTTTGAAAAAAGTTTTTTTCAATACCTAGTAGCGCCGCCTAGTGGTTGATTAAAATGTCATTTTTTACACTTTCATGTATTGTGCTCAGTCTGTTTGAGTAAAACTAGTGAAAATTGGTCAGAATATCATTAAGACATGGAATATTAAGATTTTAAAATTTTATGACTTTTCGATAATGGGCGTGGTCTGCACGCCACTTCAAAGTCAGATGACTCGCCAAAACGACAAAAGTGGCTGTAATTGGCCCCAAAATGGCCTTATGAGTGGAAAATAGCCTCTCACTCCCGGCCCGTTTGACCTAAAGCTACAAAAATTTGTAGCCTTATGTAGGACCTCGAGCCCTACAAAAAAGTCAGCGCGAGCCATATGCTCAGATGTACAGAAAGAGAGTTATGAATTTTTGAATGTGCACTTTTGGCCCGTTTTTGCTCATTTGCAGGTCCCGAACTGCTCCTTTTTTCTCCCAAACGCTTGACCCGATCGACTTCAAATTTGCTGTGATGTTTTATCTGACTGTGAGGCACAATTGTTCAAATTTTCGGGATGATCCGCCATCAAATATGTTGGGGGCGGGGCTTCATATTATGCCTTTGATGACTACTTTGCCACATGTGAAACAAACCTTTATAACTCAGCTTTACAAGCTTAGAAAAATCTGAAACTTCGCATACACATGAAGACTTAAGCCCTTAACACAAGTGTTTAAAAAAATCTTCAATTGCTTATAAGGCCATCTAGTGGCAAACAAAAATGTCAGTCTGATGTCTCGCCAAAACGAACAAAGTTGCTGCGTTTGGTCCCAGATGGTCTTATCTTTTCTAAACTTCATATATTTGATGGGTTTCCAATGCGGAATACACCTAACAACGTATTTTTTGTTATAGTGCGAGCGCCACCTAGTGGCAGCCAAAAATAGAGCATTTTTTAAACGTTTTTATGTGTTTAGCTGAGCCCTTTGATGTAATATCGCTGAAATTAAGTCTGCAAAGCCTCTAGACAGCCCTGCTGACCTCCACCAAATTTTACGAAGTTTCGATAATGGGCGTGGTCTCTACGACCATTTTCATTCCGAAGCTTTATCTGTCCAGTAAAAGTTGCTGTAATTTGACCCAGATGATCTGATCTTCTCACAATTTCACACATTGGATGATAATATTCTCCTGAACATATCGACACAAATATATTCCAGTTTAAAGCTAGCGCCACCTAGTGGCTGCAAAAAATGTCATTAGTCGAAAGATTACAGTCAATCCTGTTTGGTTTGACCTACAGCTATGAAACTTTGTAGGCAAATGAAGGACTGCAAGACCTACAAAAAAGTCAATAGAAGTGATGTGCTAAGATGTACAGAAAAATTGTTATGAATTTTTTTAATGTGCAGTTTTGTCCCATTCTTAGACATTAGCTGGTCTCAAACTAGTGCCTTTTTCTCTTAAACGATTCACCCCATTACCTTCAACTTTGGCATGAATCATTATCCAACTGAGGGGCACACATAGCCCAAATATCGTGAAGATCTCTTGACATAAAAGATGGGGGCGGAGCTTCAAATTATGTTTAATATTTCCTTCGCCAAGAGTGACAAAAATATTATTAACTCAGCTATGACAGCTTCAAACCATCTGAAACTTTCCTGGGCCTTTAAAAGTAATGCAATAATACAGCTATGTGATACACTTTCAAATCATTTACAGCGCCACCCAGTGGCGGACAAAAATCTCATTTTTTATACTTTTATGTACTCTGAAATGCCTGTTTGACTAAATGACCTCAAAAATGGTCAGAAAAGCTATGACACATTGGACCATTAAGGTTCTCAACTTATATGACTTTTCATTAAAGGGCGTGGCCTCTATGCAAACTCAAAGTCTGATGTCTCGCCAAAACGGTAAAAGTTGCTGTAATTGGACCTAGATGATCTGATGTTTGCAAAACTTCATATATGGGATGGGAGTCCAATGTGAAACACACCTACAAGCCTATTTTTATCATAGTACGAGCGCCACCTAATGGCAGCAAAAAATATAGCAAATCCTTAATGTTTTTATGTACTCTGCTGAGCCCCTTGAAGTGATATCCCTTAAATGTTTTTTGAAAAGCCAGTGGCCATGCCTTATGCCCTCCACAAATCAGTACGATGTTTCGACAGTGGCTGTGGCCTATATGGCATTGAAAGTCACAAAATTGGAACAATAAAAGCTGCAGTAACTCCACCCACATTGTCCCACCTTGTCTAAATTTTACATATTTGGTAAGAGTCCTGCACTGAAAACATCTACAACTACTATTTTATTGTTCATAGTCCTTGTTCATACCTTAACCTGTTCATACCCCAACGTGCACAGGTCTGCGAGGGCCCTTTATAGCTGCTTGCAGCTCTAGTTATTATTATTATTTACTGTGCAGCGCTTTTCCATTTTTGAGGGTCTAAACATTCACGAAAAGTCACCAAAATTTGCACATTTGTCGGGCCCGGTGAAAAATTGGATATTTTTGTGTTTCTCAAAAGAATGCAAAAAAAATTGCTCTGCAGCGCCACCTAAGGTTGAAAAAGTGCACCTGGTCCCGGCCCGTTTGACCTAGAGCTACGAAAATTTTTAGGCATATGAAGGGCCTAGAGACCTACAAAAAAGTCAGCGCGAGCCATGTGCTCAGATTTACAGAAAAACAGTTATGAATTTTTGAATGTGCATTTTTGGCCATTTTTTGCACGTTTGCAGGTCCCAAACAGCTCCTTGTTTCTCCTAAACGCTTTACTCAATCGCCTTCAAATTTGCTGTGGTCCATATTCACACATAGGGGCACAAGTGGGCAAAATTTGGTGCAGATCCGCTGACATATATGATAGGGGCGTGGCTTCTAATCATGTGTTCAATTTTTCCTTCGCCAAGAGGGACAAAAACCTTAATAACTTTGATGTACTAGCTTAAAAAAATCTAAAACTTCATAGACACATGGAAACTTATGTCTTTAACACCTTTAAAAGAATTTTTTTCAAATACCTACTAGCGCCGCCTAGTGGTTGATTAAAATGTCATTTTTTACACTTTCATGTATTGTGCTCAGTCTGTTTAAGTAAAACAAATGAAAATTGGTCAGAATATCATTAAGACATGGAATATTAAGGTTTTAAAATTTTACGCCTTTTCGATAATGGGCGTAGTCTGCACGCCACCTCAAAGTCAGATGACTCGCCAAAACGAAAAAAGGGGCTGTAATTGGCCCCAAAATGGCCTTATGAGTGGAAAATAGCCTCTCACTCCCGGCCCGTTTGACCTAGAGCTCCAAAAATTTGTAGCCTTATGTAGGACATCGAGCCCTACAAAAAAGTCAGCGCGAGCCATGTGCTCAGATGTACAGAAAGAGAGTTATGAATTTTTGAATGTGCACTTTTGGCCCGTTTTTGCTCATTTGCAGGTCCCGAACTGCTCCTTTTTTCTCCCAAACGCTTGACCCGATCAACTTCAAATTTGCTGTGATGTTTTATCTGACTGTGAGGCACAATTGTTCAAATTTTTGTGATGATCCGCCATCAAATATGTTGGGGGCGGGGCTTTATATTATGCCTTTGATGATTATTTTGCCACATGTGAAACAAACCTTTATAACTCAGCTTTACAAGCTTAGAAAAATCTGAAACTTCAAATACACATGAAGACTTAAGCCCTTAACACAAGTGTTTAAAAAAATCTTCAATTGCTTATAAGGCCATCTAGTGGCAAACAAAAATGTCAGTCTGATGTCTCGCCAAAACGAACAAAGTTGCTGTGTTTGGTCCCAGATGGTCTTATCATTTCTAAACTTCATATATTTGATGGGTTTCCAATGCGGAATACACCTATCAACGTATTTTTTGTTATAGTGCGAGCGCCACCTAGTGGCAGCCAAAAATATAGCATTTTTTAAACGTTTTTATGTGTTTAGCTGAGCCCTTTGAAGTAATATCGCTGAAATTAGGTCTGCAAAGCCTCTAGACAGCCTTGCTGACCTCCACCAAATTTTACGAAGTTTCGATAATGGGCGTGGCCTCTACGACCATTTTCAATCCGAAGCTTTATCTGTCCAGTAAAAGTTGCTGTAATTTGACCCAGATGATCTGATCTTCTCACAATTTCACACATTGGATGAAAATATTCTCCTGAACATATCGACAAAAATATATTCCAGTTTTAAGCTAGCGCCACCTAGTGGCTGCAAAAAATGTCATTATTCGAAAGATTACAAACAATCCTGTTTGGTTTGACCTACAGCTATGAAACTTTGTAGGCAAATGAAGGGCTGTAAGACCTACAAAAAAGTCAATAGAAGTGATGTGCTAGGATGTACAGAAAAATTGTTATGAATTTTTTTAATTAAAGTTTTGTCCCATTCTTAGACATTAGCTGGTCTCAAACTAGTGCCTTTTTCTCTTAAATGATTCACCCCATTACCTTCAACTTTGGCATGAATCATTATCCAACTGAGGGGCACACATAGTCCAAATATCGTGAAGATCTCTTGACATAAAAGATGGGGGCGGAGCTTCCAATTATGTTTAATACTTCCTTTGCCAAGAGTGACAAAAATCTTAATAACTCAGCTATGACAGCTTCAAACCATCTGAAACTTTCCTGGGCCTTTAAAAGTAATGCAATAATACAGCTATGTGATACACTTTCAAATCATTTACAGCGCCACCCAGTGGCGGACAAAAATCTTATTTTTTATACTTTTATGTACTGTGAAATGCCTGTTTGACTAAATGAACTAAAAAATGGTCAGAAAAGCTATGACACATTGGAACATTAAGGTTCTCAACTTTTATGACTTTTCATTAAAGGGCGTGGCCTCTATGCCAACTCAAAATCCGATGTCTCGCCAAACCGGTAAAAGTTGCTGTAATTGGACCTAGATGATCTGATGTTTGCAAAACTTCATATATGGGATGGGAGTCCAATGTGAAACACACCTACAAGCCTATTTTTTATCATAGTACGAGCGACACCTAGTGGCAGCAAAAAATATAGCAAATCCTTAATGTTTTTATGTACTCTGCTGAGCCCCTTGAAGTGACATCCCTTAAATGTTTTTTGAAAAGCCAGTGGCCATGCCTTATGCCCTCCACAAATCAGTACGATGTTTCGACAGTGAATGTGGCCTATATCGCATTGAAAGTCACAAAATTGGAACAATAAAAGCTGCAGTAACTCCACCCACATTGTCCCACCTTGTCTAAATTTTACATATTTGGTAAGAGTCCTGCACTGAAGTCATCTACAACTACTTTTTCATCGTTCATAGTCCTTGTTCATACCCCGACCTGTTAATACCCCAACGTGCACAGGTCTGCGAGGGCCCTTTATAGCTGCTTGCAGCTCTAGTTAGGGCCCGAGCAGCTACCGCTGCGAGAGCCCTCTTGTTTTTCTCCAGATTATTATTATTATTATTATTATTATTATTTACTGTGCAGCGCTGAGAGGAATTGTAATTAGTGATGCTTCCCATAGCCGTTGAAAACCCAAATATATTGTGCAACCATGGTTATATATGCTGTTTTTCACTAACTTGTTTTTGGTCAGGACATTTGACCGCTTTACTGTCTTGTTCCCATAACAAAGAAGAACATTGTCGTGGGAAGTTGACAGATATTATTGTACAAGATGTTTTTGAGCAAGATGTTTTTCAGAGCCTGAAGGACACACTTAAGTGTCAATATCAAATCGGGAAACAGGTGTTGCGCCGCCAGGGCGGACGGGTAGGCCACCCGCCCTTCCTCGCGTACGCAACTAAAAAATACAAAAGAGAGATGCAGAGTACAAACAAGTAGAGTCTGCTGCGGGTTACGTACGGACGCCCAGCCGGTTGACAAGCGGAGCTCTACTTGGGTGTTGGCTCTCCACCTTCTCGGCATAGGTAAGAGGCTCATATGATGATTTCACGCAATGTCAACTATTTGAGAACTTGCATTTGGTCAAAATAAATATGCCAGTTGTTTGGGCTAAATAGCATTTGGGAACGTTGGTCTTTTGTTGAGTGTTGTCTTTGTCTCCTGAGCGCCGACCGGCACCGATCCTTTCAACAAAACATTTTTGGCGTTGTCGGCAGGATTGTGCGGGCTACGCGCAGGAGATAAAAACAGAATGCGTTGTTTTAGAAAGAGAAATAAGGGTGCGGAAGTGGCACCAGAGGAGGAGGTGGTGCCCGGGTGGGAAGGCACCACTTTCCGAGAAGTAGAAGCTGTCTTACGGGAGCGTGGGGGACGCCCTGGACCGTGGACAGGAGTGAATCCCGCCGCCACTCCGCTGGCATTGTGTGATATGTTGAAGCGGGTGGAAGTGAATGCTCGTGCTCCGCTGGGAGGCACGCTGCAGATGTTTTGGATGTGTGCGGAAGCTTGGAATCCCGCCGCCACTCCGCTGGCATTGTGTGATATGTTGAAGCGGGTGGAAGTGAATGCTCGTGCTCTGCTGGAAGGCACGCTGCAGATGTTGTGGAGGTGTGCGGAAGCTTGGAAAAATTGCGTGTTGGAATTGGATAAAGTTAGAAGCGCAGAAAATCAAAAGGGGCAAGAGGTTATCCAGTTAGAGGTTATAGTGAAAAAATTAAAGAAGAATTTGGCAAAAATGCAGAGTATAACGGAAAAAGTTGTAATGCATATCTCCCGAGTAGCGCGAAGAGGACGAAAGAAGAAATTTTGTAAAATAGAACAAGCGCAAACCCGTTCATTTACTATTGGGCTATCAGCGCAGTGGAATTCGGAGGAGTGGAACGGGGATGTTTGGGGAGATGATGATTTGACTGCAGCCACCAACCTGTCGGCAACTAACACAGCTAGACAGGAGACCCAGATTAGCGGTGGAAGGCAGACACCAACAATTTGTGCCTGAGTTTACCACCATATTCTTGAGCCCAGACACCTGAGGTTTTCAGAGGCGGAGTTGACAACCAGGCAAGACCGTGGCCACGGCAGCAAGACCCTTTTCGGGACTGGGTCTCAGCTCCACATCTGAGTACTGAGGGTTGATAGGAAGCCAAAGGAGTGATGCCATTTGAAATGGTGTGCGCAAAAATGTGTCTTGTACGTGCTTAATAAAGTCTGCATATACGTTGTAAACTGCATGTTGCGTGATGTGGATCTGCGTGTGTATTTGTCAGTTTGCTGGTGTGTAACTGTTGGTGTGTTGCATGTTCATATGTTGGATTGTTGGAGATAGACGATATTGGTTGAAATGTGGCTAAAAGACACTGTTAGATCATGTTTTATTTAGTTTGTATAGTTGAAAGTCAAGGTGACAGATTTGAGATGGTTTCAAACCTGAGGTTTGTGGGCAGGAACTGGTCTATTCGCGGGGTTGATTTTCAGCACACAGGTGAAATGAGGAAAATGGAAAAATGTATTATGGGATCAGTTGAGACCGAATTAAAAATTAGGATGTTTTCGAATGCTAGATTAACTGGCAATGAATAATTAGTGGTTGAAACACAAATAAAATACACAAAGTTGATGTGTTATATGTGAGGCTATGCCAGGGGTGGATAGCTAGATGATGTTGAAGTGATTGTAGATGTTGTGTTTTCGTAGTTTAATAATATGTAGGCATGTTGTTGTATGATAGCCAGCTTGGGAGGCTGTGGTATGAAAATGAGAAGTGATTGTGAGTGTAAGCCTGTGAAGCTTGCTCTGTTGAAATGTTCACACAGTTTGCTGCATGTGTTGCTGTTATTGTTGTTGTCATAATTGTGAGAATTGTCGTTGTTGCTAGAGTTGGTTTTGTTGTTGTTGCTGTTGTTGTTCTTCAAAGTGGAAAATATTTGAAATTGGCAAATTGATAGAGACCACTGAATTTGGTAGAACAAAGCTGAAGAAAAATTTCAAATAGCAAAATTGATAAAAGAGAAAAAGTTGAATTTGGAAGTGGCAACGGCCACTAAATGACTTGCAGAGAAAATAAGACAGCCAAGTGGACATCAAACAGGGCTGCTTGCGAGAATTGCAGTTAACGGGACAGGGCAGGGGCGCGGAGAGCAGGGGTGGCAATCAGGGGCCTCTGCCCCCCTTTTCTTTTTTTTTTTTTACAGCAATTGCGATTTATTTTATAATTTATTTTCCACTTTCTGAAGGCAGAAATGTGACCCTTCTCTGCCAACCACACTTGTATAGAGGTTTGCATGGATGCGTGATGGGGAGTTGTATTTCATGATCCAAGTGGTAAATTTTGCATGTTGAGACAGAGGGAGGCAGAGAGGGCAGAATTGTTTTTGTATACTGGCCCTGTTCAAAAAAAAAAAAGGGGGAAAGGGGTACGCAAATGCTGAGGAAAGCCTAGCGCCTTACAAGATATGAATTTAGAAGGTGGAAGATCGATGTTTTATGTGTAATGGTTGTTTGGAGAGATTAGCATGATAGGATCAGATTTTATGGTAAAATAGATTCAACTGTGCAAAAGGAGGATGAACCAGTTGATATGTTAATTGTTTGTTATAGTATAGTTTGTAAGCGTTTTTTTTTTAAACAAATCGCATTATGGTAGATAATGGATAAACGGTTTGAACATATTGACAGCAACTGAGAAGGGTTGCAGGGCTGGATGGAATTATATTATAAACAAAAATGTAGACGTGAGTGATATCCAACACTCGGAGATTAGATAAATTGATTATTCAGTTGAGAGTGGAGTAGTAGAAGAAAAGAGTAGTCAATGGGCTGACTTGAAAGCTGTACACATGGTAATTATGCAAGGAGGGCCGCAAGGACTCTGCATATTTACAGATTCGTGGTCAGTAGACCAGGGGCTTCTTATGTGGATGCCCACATGGCATGCCACAGGGTGGAAAATTCATTCGAAAGAAGTTTGGGTAAAACAGCCAGACGGTCCTCCCCGAGCAGCAGAAATTATAGCTCAAGGGCAAGATGCTACTGTGAGCGTCTTATATCCTAGAGTGGAAAAATGGATAAATGTACCGGTGCCAAAATGTTATACAAGAGAGAATTAATCATATGTTTGTAGTATGCACTATTTGTCGTAATACAGATGCCGTGGTGGTGTTTGCTGATTGGAAAACCATCATTGGAGAGGCGCCATAGCCGGACCAAGGAAGACTGAGGGCCCAAGAGGTGACAGTGTCTTCTGCTGGGTCACATGTATCCTTGTCCTTGGTGCCACGGTCCAACTTTGCTGCGCAATGACGGAGAGTGACAAATTGGAGCAGATCCAGCGGTTCCACATAAGATGGAAAAGCAGTACCCGGGACCGTACTCAAGGAAACTACACCTGTCCAGCTTACCACGCCTGCTACGTGGTAAACGTCACCAGCAATTATCAGATGTGGAAATGCAGAAAGTGCCTTGCAGGAAGGGACATCCCGGTGATGGAAGAAGGATGCAACTTAACCGTCACTACAGTGGTACCCATGTGCCACTTCAACAGGATGACCAGGGACTGCAATGAGCACAACGGGACGAGGTGGACAATTACCGTAGAAGAAACCCAGTTTTTCTATGACAACACTGAAATTTCGGGACGGAACACATTTTTGTATGTAATATGGGTGATACCTGGGAAACCTAATGCTACAAGAACACACATAGCACCAATATTGGACACCTGTACACACATGGCACAAGCTAGGGTTAAGACCCGAGTGTACTGGGAAATAAAATTCCCCGATATACCACACTGCACACGAAAACGTAGAGCTTGGTATGATACTCTCTTAGGAGGAACGGGAACACTGTATGGTGTGGCTAATGCTGCAGATAATGAAGTAACTAGAACAATGTTATTTAACACAGGGCAACATGCGTCAGAGGCTATACATCAGGTAGGGGTATGGCTTCCAAAAGCTATGGTAGGGCAATTGGAAAACACAAATGTTTGGAAAAAGGCATTTACATGGGAGTCAAAATTATGGAATGAAACGTATGATGCGTTAAATAATTGATCACATATAGGTAATTGGACAACCGGTGAATTGCAAATGATACATGCGGAAGCTCAAAAAGAGCGATTCCAGAGAATAATGACAACGAGAAATTATAACGAATGGAGACGGATTTGGAATATTAGTAGCAAATTTTGGTTACAGTTATATTCGGAGCGAACGAAGTGCAACAGTACGTATTGTACTGGGTATTGGACTCAGTACAATGTGTCTACTGTTATAACGATATGTAAGTATCAAGTATTACCAGTGATTACTGCTACAGGGTTTTGGTTTTTACATCTGGATGGAGAGTGGATGGATGTGGTAACAAATATGACTTATGAGATGAAAATGTGTGACGAAACAGACAGAGGAATGGCGTGTACATTACAACAGGGATACAGTAATCCATGTTTAACCGACTCAGAGGTTGTACTTTGTGATTGGACTAGGGAGCCACGAAGGGAGATGTTGTGGCAAATTGGACTACATGCTCTATGTGTGGCAACAATGCAAAATCATTCACAAGTACCATCGGTTCCTTTCGTTGGTTGCCTATATAATGTGCACCTATGGCATTGGGGAAACCAGACGTATCGTTTGACGAATTACTCTGTGTCTAATCGGCTGACACAAGTGCAATGGGATGTACTAAAGAATCCCTGGAACCTCTCACTGGAGCGTTTCAAATGTGCATTGGAACAGTCCACTGAAGTTCAGGAAATTATACAATCACATACGTCTAACATCTCCAAACTCATGGTGTCCACATTGGTAGCCAGCGGACGGGTACAACATGCTGCTAAAATAGTACAACAGTCCTCAGCCCATCACTGGTGGGACATCTTTTCAGGGATGTCGGTCACTGCTAGGAGGACTTTGGTGCCCCCTCTGATTCTGTTGGTTATTGTAATAGTATTGCTATCAATATGTAACCTGCTAACGTGTATCTATGTAAGACGTATCCGAGCTGAGGTGGAGTGGGTGATTATGCAACGCATGAGATGATTGTACACCTTGACATACGCAACGGACACTTTGGTGTCGAGATCTACACTGTTAAGTTGACGCCTCATCCCACTCATGTATACATTTATGCTAGATGGCAAGGATATTTAACACATCAATATATTCACCGAAACCTAACGTTGCAGGAAGTATGGTCCATGTTCTTTCATGATATTTTTGAACATACGGGAAATGAAATAGTGTTACCATCAACGTTTGACGGGTATATCAACTAATATGTGAAGCCTCAAGAGTGGAATGAGAGGAATTGTAATTAGTGATGCTTCCCATAGCCGTTGAAAACCCAAATATATTGTGCAACCATGGTTATATATGCTGTTTTTCACTAACTTGTTTTTGGTCAGGACATTTGACCGCTTTACTGTCTTGTTCCCATAACAAAGAAGAACATTGTCGTGGGAAGTTGACAGATATTATTGTACAAGATGTTTTTGAGCAAGATGTTTTTCAGAGCCTGAAGGACACACTTAAGTGTCAATATCAAATCGGGAAACAGGTGTTGCGCCGCCAGGGCGGACGGGTAGGCCACCCGCCCTTCCTCGCGTACGCAACTAAAAAATACAAAAGAGAGATGCAGAGTACAAACAAGTAGAGTCTGCTGCGGGTTACGTACGGACGCCCAGCCGGTTGACAAGCGGAGCTCTACTTGGGTGTTGGCTCTCCACCTTCTCGGCATAGGTAAGAGGCTCATATGATGATTTCACGCAATGTCAACTATTTGAGAACTTGCATTTGGTCAAAATAAATATGCCAGTTGTTTGGGCTAAATAGCATTTGGGAACGTTGGTCTTTTGTTGAGTGTTGTCTTTGTCTCCTGAGCGCCGACCGGCACCGATCTTTTCAACAAAACAAGCGCTTTTCCATTTTTGAGGGCCTAAACATGCACGAAAAGTCACCAAAATTTGCACATTTGTCGGGCCCGGTGAAAAATTGGATATTTTTGTGTTTCCCAAAAAAATGCAAAAAAAATGGCTCTGCAGCGCCACCTAAAGTCGAAAAAGTGCACCTGGTCCCGGCCCGTTTGACCTAGAGCTACGAAAATTTTTAGGCATATGTAGGACCTAGAGACCTACAAAAAAGTCAGCGTGAGCCATGTGCTCAGATGTACAGAAAAAGAGTTATGAATTTTTGAATGTGCATTTTTGGCCCATTTTTGCACGTTTGCAGGTCCCAAACTGCTCCTTGTTTCTCCTAAACGCTTTACTCAATCACCTTCAAATTTGCTGTGGTCCATTTCACACATAGGGGCACAAGTGGGCAAAATTTGGTGTAGATCCGCTGACATATATGATAGGGGCGTGGCTTCAAATTATGTGTTCAATTTTTCCTTCGCCAAGAGTGACATAAACCTTAATAACTTTGTTGTACTAGCTTAAAAAAATCTACAACTTCATTGACACACGGAAACTTATGTCTTTAACACCTTTGAAAAAAGTTTTTTTAAATACCTACTAGCGCCGCCTAGTGGTTGATTAAAATGTTATTTTTTACACTTTCATGTATTGTGCTCAGTCTGTTTGAGTAAAACAAATGAAAATTGGTCAGAATATCATTAAGACATGGAATATTAAGGTTTTAAAATTTTACGACATTTCGATAATGGGCGTAGTCTGCACGCCACCTCAAAGTCAGATGACTCGCCAAAACGACAAAAGTGGCTGTAATTGGCCCCAAAATGGCCTTATGAGTGGAAAATAGCCTCTCACTCCCGGCCCGTTTGACCTAAAGCTCCAAAAATTTGTAGCCTTATGTAGGACCTCGAGCCCTAAAAAAAAGTCAGCGCGAGCCATATGCTCAGATGTACAGAAAGAGAGTTATGAATTTTTGAATGTGCACTTTTGGCCCGTTTTTGCTCATTTGCAGGTCCCGAACTGCTCCTTTTTTCTCCCAAACGCTTGACCCAATCGACTTCAAATTTGCTGTGATGTTTTATCTGACTGTGAGGCACAATTGTTCAAATTTTTGTGACGATCCGCCAACAAATATGTTGGGGGCGGGGCTTTATATTATGCCTTTGATGATTACTTTGCCACATGTGAAACAAACCTTTATAACTCAGCTTTACAAGCTTAGAAAAATCTGAAACTTCACAGACACATGGAGACTCAAGCCCTTAACACAAGTGTTTAAACTAATCTTCAATTGCTTGTGAGGCCATCTAGTGGCAAACAAAAATGTCAGTCTGATGTCTCGCCAAAACGAACAAAGTTGCTGTGTTTGGTCCCAGATGGTCTTATCATTTTTAAACTTTACATATTTGATGGGATCCTAATGCGGATTACACCTATCAACGTATTTTTTGTTATAGTGCGAGCGCCACCTAGTGGCAGCCAAAAATATAGCATTTTTTAAAGGTTTTTATGTGTTTAGCTGAGCCCTTTGAAGTAATATCGCTGAAATTAAGTCTGAAAAGCCTCTAGACAGCCCTGCTGACCTCCACCAAATTTTACGAAGTTTCGATAATGGCCGTGGCTTCTACGACCATTTTCATTCCTAAACTTTATCTGTCCAGTAAAAGTTGCTGTAATTTGACCCAGATGATCTGATCTTCTCACAATTTCACACCTTGGATGAAAATATTCTCCTGAACATATCGACGAAAATATAATCCAGTTTAAAGCTAGCGCCACCTAGTGGCTGCAAAAAAATGTCATTAGTCGAAAGATTACAGTCAATCCTGTTTGGTTTGACCTACAGCTATGAAACTTTGTAGGCAAATGAAGGACTGCAAGACCTACAAAATAGTCAATAAAAGTGATGTGCTAGGATGTACAGAAAAAATTGTTATGAATTTTTTTAATGTGCAGTTTTGTCCCATTCTTAGACATTAGCTGGTCTCAAACTAGTGCCTTTTTCTCTTAAACGATTCACCCCATTATCTTCAACTTTGGCATGAATCATTATCCAACTGAGGGGCACACATAGGCCAAATATCGTGAAGATCTCTTGACATAAAAGATGGGAGCGGAGCTTCAAAATAGGTTTAATACTTCCTTCGCCAAGAGTGACAAAAATCTTAATAACTCAGCTATGACAGCTTCAAACCATCTGATACTTTCCTGGGACTTTAAACGTCATGCAATAATACAGCTATGTGATAAACTTTCAAATCATTTACAGCGCCACCCAGTGGCGGACAAAAATCTCATTTTTTATACTTTTATGTACTGTGAAAGGCCTGTTTGACTAAATGAACTCAAAAATGGTCAGAAAAGCTATGACACATTGGAACATTAAGGTTCTCAACTTTTAGGACTTTTCAATAAAGGGCGTAGCCTTTATGCCAACTCAAAATCCGATGTCTCACGAAAACGGTAGAAGTTGCTGTGATTGGACATAGACGATCCGATATTTTTAAAGCTTCATATATGGGATGGGAGTCCAATGTGAAACACACCTACAAGCCTATTTTTTATCATAGTACGAGCGCCACCTAGTGGCAGCAAAAAATATAGCAAATCCTTAATGTTTTTATGTACTCTGCTGAGCCCTTTGAAGTGATATCCCTTAAATGTTTTCTGAAAAGCCAGTGGCCATGCCTTATGCCCTCCACAAATCAGTACGATGTTTCAACAGTGGGTGTGGCCTATATGGCATTATAAGTCACAAAATTGGAACAATAAAAGCTGCAGAAACTCCACCCACATTATCCCACCTTGTCTAAATTTTACATATTTGGTAAGAGTCCTGCACTGAAGTCATCTAAAACTACTTTTTCATCATTCAGAGTCCTTGTTCATACCCCGACCTCTTCATACCCCAACGTGCACAGGTCTGCGAGGGCCCTTTATAGCTGCTTGCAGTTCTAGTTAGGGCCCGAGCAGCTACCGCTGCGAGAGCCCTCTTGTTTTTCTCCAGATTATTATTATTATTATTATTATTATTATTATTATTATTTACTGTGCAGCGCTTTTCCATTTTTGAGGGCCTAAACATGCACGAAAAGTCACCAAAATTTGCACATTTGTCGGGCCCGGTGAAAAATTGGATATTTTTGTGTTTCCTAAAAAAATGCAAAAAAAATGGCTCTGCAGCGCCACCTAAGGTCGAAAAAGTGCACCTGGTCCCGGCCCGTTTGACCTAGAGCTACGAAAATTTTTAGGCATATGTAGGACCTAGAGACCTACAAAAAAGTCAGCGCGAGCCATGTGCTCAGATGTACAGAAAAAGAGTTATGAATTTTTGAATGTGCATTTTTGGCCCATTTTTGCACGTTTGCAGGTCCCAAACTGCTCCTTGTTTCTCCTAAACGCTTTACTCAATCGCCTTTAAATTTGCTGTGGTCTATAATTAGACATAGGGGCACAAGTGGGCAAAATTTGGTGCAGATCCGCTGACATATATGATAGGGGCGTGGCTTCAAATTATGTGTTCAATTTTTCCTTCGCCAAGAGGGACAAAAACCTTAATAACTTTGATGTACTAGCTTAAAAAAATCAAAAACTTCATAGACACATGGAAACTTATGTCTTTAACACCTTTGAAAAAAGTTTTTTTCAATACCTACTAGCGCCGCCTAGTGGTTGATTAAAATGTCATTTTTTACAGTTTCATGTATTGTGCTCAGTCTGTTTGAGTAAAACTAGTGAAAATTGGTCAGAATATCATTAAGACATGGAATATTAAGATTTTAAAATTTTATGACTTTTCGATAATGGGCGTGGTCTGCACGCCACTTCAAAGTCAGATGACTCGCCAAAACGAAAAAAGTGGCTGTAATTGGCCCCAAAATGGCCTTATGAGTGGAAAATAGCCTCTTACTCCCGGCCCATTTGACCTAGAGCTACAAAAATTTGTAGCCTTATGTAGGACCTCGAGCCCTACAAAAAAGTCAGCGCGAGCCATATGCTCAGATGTACAGAAAGAGAGTTATGAATTTTTGAATGTGCACCTTTGGCCCGTTTTTGCTCATTTGCAGGTCCCAAACTGCTCCTTTTTTCTCCCAAACGCTTGACCCGATCGACTTCAAATTTGCTGTGATGTTTTATCTGAGTGTGAGGCACAAATGTTCAAATTTTTGTGATGATCCGCCATCAAATATGTTGGGGGCGGGGCTTCATATTATGCCTTTGATGATTACTTTGCCACATGTGAAACAAATCTTTATAACTCAGCTTTACCAGCTTAGAAAAATCTGAAAATTCACAGACACATGGAGACTCGAGCCCTTAACACAAGTCTTTAAAAAAATCTTCAACTGCTTATAAGGCCATTTAGTGGCAAACAAAAATCTCAGTCTGAAGTCTCGCCAAAATGAACAAAGTTGCTGTGTTTGGTCCCAGATGGTCTTATCTTTTCTAAACTTCATATATTTGATGGGTTTCCAATGCAGTATACACCTATCAACGTATTTTTTGTTATAGTGCGAGCGCCACCTAGTGGCAGCCAAAAATATAGCATTTTTTAAACGTTTTTAAGTGTTTAGCTGAGCCCTTTCATGTAATATTGCTGAAATTAAGTCTGAAAAGCCTCTAGACAGCCTTGCTTACCTCCACAAAATTTTACGAAGTTTCGATAATGGACGTGGCCTCTACGACCATTTTCATTCCGAAGCTTTATCTGTCCAGTAAAAGTTGCTGTAATTTGACCCAGATGATCTGATCTTCTCACAATTTCACACATTGGATGAAAATATTCTCCTGAACATATCGACAAAAATATATTCCAGTTTAAAGCTAGCACCACCTAGTGGCTGCAAAAAATGTCATTAGTCGAAAGATTACAGTCAATCCTGTTTGGTTTGACCTACAGCTATGAAACTTTGTAGGCAAATGAAGGACTGCAAGACCTACAAAAAAGTCAATAGAAGTGATGTGCTAGGATGTACAGAAAAATTGTTATGAATTTTTTCATAATGCAGTTTTGTCCCATTCTTAGACGTTAGCTGGTCTCAAACTAGTGTCTTTTTCTCTTAAATGATTCATCCCATTACCTTCAAATTTGGCATGAATCATTATCCAACTGAGGGGCACACATAGGCCAAATATCGTGAAGATCTCTTGACATAAAAGATGGAGGCGGAGCTTCAAATTATGTTTAATACTTCCTTCGCCAAGAGTGACAAAAATCTTAATAACTCAGCTATGCCACCTTCAAACCATCTGAAACTTTCCTGGGACTTTAAAAGTCATGGAATAATGCAGCTATGTGATAAACTTTCAAATCATATACAGCGCCACCCAGTGGCGGACAAAAATCTCATTTTTTATACTTTTATGTACTGTGAAATGCCTGTTTGACTAAATGAACTCAAAAATGGTCAGAAAAGCTATGACATATTGGAACATTAAGGTTCTCAACTTTTATGACTTTTCATTAAAGGGCGTGGCCTCTATGCCAACTCAAAATCCGATGTCTCGCGAAAACGGTAAAAGTTGCTGTAATTGGACCTAGACGATCTTATATTTTTAAAACTTCATATATGGGATGGGAGTCCAATGTGAAACACACCTACAAGCCTATTTTTATCATAGTACGAGCGCCACCTAGTGGCAGCAAAAAATATAGCAAATCCTTAATGTTTTTATGTACTCTGCTGAGCCCCTTGAAGTGATATCCCTTAAATGTTTTCTGAAAAGCCAGTGGCCATGCCTTATGCCCTCCACAAATCAGTACGATGTTTCGACAGTGGGTGTGGCCTATATGGCATTGAAAGTCACAAAATTGGAACAATAAAAGCTGCAGTAACTCCACCCACATTGTCCCACCTTGTCTAAATTTTACATATTTGGTAAGAGTCCTGCACTGAAGTCATCTACAACTTTTTGATCGTTCATAGTCCTTGTTCATACCCCGACCTGTTCATACCCCAACGTGCACAGGTCTGCGAGGGCCCTTTATAGCTGCTTGCAGCTCTAGTTATTATTATTATTTACTGTGCAGCGCTTTTCCATTTTTGAGGGCCTAAACATGCACGAAAAGTCACCAAAATTTGCACATTTGTCGGGCCCGGTGAAAAATTGGATATTTTTGTGTTTCCCAAAACAATGCAAAAAAAATGGCTCTGCAGCGCCACCTAAGGTCGAAAAAGTGCACCTGGTCCCGGCCCGTTTGACCTAGAGCTACGAAAATTTTTAGCCATATGTAGGACCTAGAGACCTACAAAAAAGTCAGCGCGAGCCATGTGCTCAGATGTACAGAAAAAGAGTTATGAATTTTTGAATGTGCATTTTTGGCCCATTTTTGCACGTTTGCAGGTCCCAAACTGCTCCTTGTTTCTCCCAAACGCTTTACTCAATCGCCTTCAAATTTTCTGTGGTCCATATTCACACATAGGGGCACAAGTGGGCAAAATTTGGTGCAGATCCGCTGACATATATGATAGGGGCGTGGCTTCAAATTATGTGTTCAATTTTTCCTTCGCCAAGAGTGACAAAAACCTTAATAACTTTGATGTACTAGCTTAAAAAAATCTAAAACTTCATAGACACATGGAAACTTATGTCTTTAACACCTTTAAAAAAAGTTTTTTTAAATACCTACTAGCGCCGCCTAGTGGTTGATTAAAATGTCATTTTTTACACTTTCATGTATTGTGCTCAGTCTGTTTGAGTAAAACAAATGAAAATTGGTCAGAATATCATTAAGACATGGAATATTAAGGTTTTAAAATTTTACGACTTTTCGATAATGGGCGTAGTCTGCACGCCACCTCAAAGTCAGATGACTCGCCAAAACGAAAAAAGTGGCTGTAATTGGCCCCAAAATGGCCTTATGAGTGGAAAATAGCCTCTCACTCCCGGCCCGTTTGACCTAGAGCTCCAAAAATTTGTAGCCTTATGTAGGACCTCGAGCCCTACAAAAAAGTCAGCGCGAGCCCTATGCTCAGATGTACAGAAAGAGAGTTATGAATTTTTGAATGTGCACCTTTAGCCCGTTTTTGCTCATTTGCAGGTCCCGAACTGCTCCTTTTTTCTCCCAAATGCTTGACCCGATCGACTTCAAATTTGCTGTGATGTTTTATCTGACTGTCAGGCACAATTGTTCAAATTTTTGTGATGATCCGCCATCAAATATGTTGGGGGCGGGGCTTTATATTATGCCTTTGATGATTACTTTGCCACATGTGAAACAAACCTTTATAACTCAGCTTTACAAGCTTAGAAAAATCTGAAACTTCACAGACACATGGAGACTCAAGCCCTTAACACAAGTGTTTAAAAAAATATTCAATTGCTTATAAGGCCATCTAGTGGCAAACAAAAATGTCAGTCTGATGTCTCGCCAAAACGAACAAAGTTGCTGTGTTTGGTCCCAGAGGGTCTTATCTTTTCTAAACTTCATATATTTGATGGGTTTCCAATGCGGAATACACCTAACAACGTATTTTTTGTTATAGTGCGAGCGCCACCTAGTGGCAGCCAAAAATATAGCATTTTTTAAACGTTTTTATGTGTTTAGCTGAGCCCTTTGATGTAATATCGCTGAAATTAGGTCTGAAAAGCCTCTAAACAGCCCTGCTGACCTCCACCAAATTTTACGAAGTTTCGATAATGGGCGTGGCCTCTACGACCATTTTCATTCCGAAGCTTTATCTGTCCAGTAAAAGTTGCTGTAATTTGACCCAGATGATCTGATCTTCTCACAATTTCACACATTGGATGAAAATATTCTCCTGAACATATCGACAAAAATATATTCCAGTTTAAAGCTAGCGCCACCTAGTGGCTGCAAAAAATGTCATTAGTCGAAAGATTACAGTCAATCCTGTTTGGTTTGACCTACAGCTATGAAACTTTGTAGGCAAATGAAGGACTGCAAGACCTACAAAAAAGTCAATAGAAGTGATGTGCTAGGATGTACAGAAAAATTGTTAAGAATTTTTTTAATGTGCAGTTTTGTCCCATTCTTAGACATTAGCTGGTCTCAAACTAGTGCCTTTTTCTCTTAAACGATTCACCCCATTACCTTCAACTTTGGCATGAATCATTATCCAACTGAGGGGCACACATAGTCCAAATATCGTGAAGATCTCTTGACAGAAAAGATGGGGGCGGAGCTTCAAATTATGTTTAATACTTCCTTCGCCAAGAGTGACAAAAATGTTAATAACTCAGCTATGACAGCTTCAAACCATCTGAAACTTTCCTGGGACTTTAAAAGTCATGCAATAATACAGCTATGTGATAAACTTTCAAATCATTTACAGCGCCACCCAGTGGCGGACAAAAATCTCATTTTTTATACTTTTATGTACTGTGAAATGCCTGTTTGACTAAATGAACTAAAAAATGGTCAGAAAAGCTATGACACATTGGAACATTAAGGTTCTCAACTTTTATGACTTTTCATTAAAGGGCGTGGCCTCTATGCAAACTCAAAGTCTGATGTCTCCCCAAAACGGTGAAAGTTGCTGTAATTGGACCTAGATGATCTGATGTTTGCAAAACTTCATATATGGGATGGGAGTCCAATGTGAAACACACCTACAAGCCTATTTTTTATCATAGTACGAGCGCCACCTAGTGGCAGCAAAAAATATAGCAAATCCTTAATGTTTTTATGTACTCTGCTGAGCCCCTTGAAGTGATATCCCTTAAATGTTTTCTGAAAAGCCAGTGGCCATGCCTTATGCCCTCCACAAATCAGTACGATGTTTCGACAGTGGGTGTGGCCTATATGGCATTGAAAGTCACAAAATTGGAACAATAAAAGCTGCAGTAACTCCACCCACATTGTCCCACCTTGTCTAAATTTTACATATTTGGTAAGAGTCCTGCACTGAAGTCATCTACAACTACTATTTTATTGTTCATAGTCCTTGTTCATACCCCGACCTGTTCATACTTCAACGTGCACAGGTCTGCGAGGGCCCTTTATAGCTGCTTGCAGCTCTAGTTATTATTATTATTTACTGTGCAGCGCTTTTCCATTTTTGAGGGCCTAAACATGCACGAAAAGTCACCAAAATTTGCACAATTGTCGGGCCCGGTGAAAAATTTGAGATTTTTGTGTTTCCCAAAAAAATGCAAAAAAAATGGCTCTGCAGCGCCACCTAAGGTCGAAAAAGTGCACCTGGTCCCGGCCCGTTTGACCTAGAGCTACGAAAATTTTTAAGCATATGTAGGACCTAGAGACCTACAAAAAAGTCAGCGTGAGCCATGTGCTCAGATGTACAGAAAAAGAGTTATGAATTTTTGAATGTGCATTTTTGGCCCATTTTTGCACGTTTGCAGGTCCCAAACTGCTCCTTGTTTCTCCTAAACGCTTTACTCAATCGCCTTCAAATTTGCTGTGGTCCATATTCACACATAGGGGCATAAGTGGGCAAAATTTGGTGCAGATCCGCTGACATATATGATAGGGGCGTGGCTTCAAATTATGTGTTCAATTTTTCCTTCGCCAAGAGGGACAAAAACCTTAATAACTTTGATGTACTAGCTTAAAAAAATCTAAAACTTCATACACACATGGAAACTTATGTCTTTAACACCTTTAAAAAAAGTTTTTTTAAATACCTACAAGCGCCGCCTAGTGGTTGATTAAAATGTCATTTTTTACACTTTCATGTATTGTGCTCAGTTTGTTTGAGTAAAACAAATGAAAATTGGTCAGAAAATCAATAAGACATGGAATATTAAGGTTTTAAAATTTTACGACTTTTCGATAATGGGCGTAGTCTGCACGCCACCTCAAAGTCAGATGACTCGCCAAAACGAAAAAAGTAGCTGTAATTGGCCCCAAAATGGCCTTATGAGTGGAAAATAGCCTCTCACTCCCGGCCCGTTTGACCTAGAGCTCCAAAAATTTGTAGCCTTATGTAGGACCTCGAGCCCTACAAAAAAGTCAACGCGAGCCATGTGCTCAGATGTACAGAAAGAGAGTTATGAATTTTTGAATGTGCACTTTTGGCCCGTTTTTGCTCATTTGCAGGTCCCGAACTGCTCCTTTTTTCTCCCAAACGCTTGACCCGATCGACTTCAAATTTGCTGTGATGTTTTATCTGACTGTGAGGCACAATTGTTCAAATTTTAGTGACAATCCGCAATCAAATATGTTAAGGCCGGGGCTTCATATTATGCCTTTGATGATTACTTTGCCACATGTGAAACAAACCTTTATAACTCAGCTTTCTAAGCATGGAAAAATCTGAAACTTCACAGACACATGTAGACTCAAGCCCTTAACACAAGTGTTTAAAAAAAATCTTCAATTGCTTATAAGGCCACCTAGTGGCAAACAAAAATGTCAGTCTGATGTCTCGCGAAAACGAACAAAGTTGCTGTATTTGGACCCAGATGGTCTTATCTTTTCTAAACTTCATATATTTAATGGGTTTCCAATGCGGAATACACCTATCAACGTATTTTTTGTTATAGTGCGAGCGCCACCTAGTGGCAGCCAAAAATATAGCATTTTTTAAACGTTTTTATGTGTTTAGCTGAGCCCTTTGAAGTAATATCGCTGAAATTAAGTCTGAAAAGCCTCTAGACAGCCCTGCTGGCCTCCACCAATTTTTACAAAGTTTCGATAATGGGCGTGGCCTCTACGACCATTTTCATTACGAAGCTTTATCTGTCCAGTAAAAGTTGCTGTAATTTGACCCAGATGATCTGATCTTCTCACAATTTCACACATTGGATGAAAATAATCTCCTGAACATATTGACAAAAATATATTCCAGTTTAAAGCTAGCGCCACCTAGTGGCTGCAAAAATTGTCATTAGTCGAAAGATTACAGTCAATCCTGTTTGGTTTGACCTACAGCTATGAAACTTTGTAGGCAAATGAAGGACTGTAAGACCTACAAAAATGTCAATAGAAGTGATGTGCTAGGATGTACCGAAAAATTGTTATGAATTTTTTTAATGTGCAGTTTTGTCCCATTCTTAGACATTAGCTGGTCTCAAACTAGTGCCTTTTTCTCTTAAATGATTCACCCCATTACCTTCAACTTTGGCATGAATCATTATCCAACTGAGGGGCACACATAGTCCAAATATCGTGAAGATCTCTTGACATAAAAGATGGGGGCGGAGCTTCAAATTATGTTTAATATTTCCTTCGCCAAGAGTGACAAAAATCTTAATAACTCAGCTATGACAGCTTCAAACCATCTGAAACTTTCCTGGGACTTTAAAAGTCATGCAATATTACAGCTATGTGATAAACTTTCAAATCATTTAGAGCGCCACCCAGTGGCGGACAAAAATCTCATTTTTTATACTTTTATGTACTGTGAAATGCCTGTTTGACTAAATGAACTCAAAAATGGTCAGAAAAGCTATGACACATTGGAACATTAAGGTTCTCAACTTTTGTGACTTTTCAATAAAGAGCGTGGCCTCTATGCCAACTCAAAATCCAATGTCTCTCGAAAACGGTAAAAGTTGCTGTAATTGGTCCTAGACGATCTCATAGTTTTAAAACTTCATATATGGGATGGGAGTCCAATGTGAAACACACCTACAAGCCTATTTTTTATCATAGTACGAGCGCCACCTAGTGGCAGCAAAAAATATAGCAAATCCTTCACGTTTTTATGTACTCTGCTGAGCCCCTTGAAGTGATATCCCTTAAATGATTTCTGAAAAGCCAGTGGCCATGCCTTATGCCCTCCACAAATCAGTACGATGTTTTGACAGTGGGTGTGGCCTATTTGGCATTGAAAGTCACAAAATTGGAACAATAAAAGCTGCAGTAACTCCACCCACATTGTCCCACCTTGTCTAAATTTTAAATATTTGGTAAGAGTCCTGCACTGAAGTGATCTACAACTACTATTTCATCGTTCATAGTCCTTGTTCATACCCCGACCTGTTCATACCCCAACGTGCACAGGTCTGCGAGGGCCCTTTATAGCTGCTTGCAGCTCTAGTTACATTTGTTTTTACACCAACTTCATTGTTATGTAATTAGAAAATAATTAAATGATGATGAAATGAAATGATGAAAATGAAAACAACGTTGTATTCATAAAGTATAAGTTGTTGTCAGTAGATGTATTGCGTTAAGTAAGCAAGCACGATACTACTATATAATACCGCAACATAACCAGTATCAAATTAGCACTTGTAGTGCACGTATCGGCATACTATTGGACGAAAACCTCTGTGAACAAAGTTGAAGCAATAATGACTAAATACGATAACAACAAATTGCTTATAAAACATAAACGTTGCCGTTCATTGTAGGTTAGATCAGTGTAGATAGAACAATTACAAATATTAATATCGCAACACCTTAGACGACTTGCTTACCTCACGATGCCCACTGGAAGAGCTGAACCGGAAGAGCAAGTGCACGAAGGTCAGCCCTTGGGTTACTTTCGCTGACACTTGGAAACGAAGTTTATTTCGGAACCGCCTTTGGAGTGTAGCTATGCAAAAAATTTACCAATATATTATTTAGACTTGTTGCCGGTAGTGAAGGGCAAATTGAACAAAGACTTGAACTTGTGAATCAATAGGGCCGCAAATGTTATTATGAGCGCGGGTCCGGAATTAGTGCTGTGATGTCCCACGCTTCCTGAACAGTCCTGCACCACAAACAGACACAGGGAGTTTGCATTTTTAATGTACAGTATTTGTTTAATGTTGTGTTGTACTGAATCTGATGGTTTGTAGCCCCCCTGGAGATTGTAATGTATTTATTGCCATGTACTGCTTTGTTTCAGTAATAAAGAATTTAGAAAAAAATAAAGAAAAAATAAACTGTCATTTTAACTATTGCGTGAGCAGCTTCGACATCCATGACTGGGACAAGTCTTGCAACTACAATTCTCTTGTCAAAAAAAAAAAAAAAATCACAAAGTGGGACGATGTATCGTTTTATCGTTATTTCTTTTGTCACCTCACCCGCCCGACATGCAACTGCATTATGCTCCAAATAGTTTCCATGTCGTCTTCATGCTTTCTTCTGGTCATGCCATCATAAAAGTAACATAAAAATGCACGCAAATGAAAACGAGTCATATGATTCTTCTGACAATGCAGGAAAACCCACTGCTTTGTTTCAGCAATAAATTATTGAAAAATAAAAATGGAGACGTCATGTCAACTGTCGCTTGAGCAGCTTCGACATCCATCCATGACATGTGTGTGTGACATATGTTAATGAGTTTAAGTGACAGCTGATCGTCATTACTTGATTGACCGTGAGGCAAAATAATAAAAGCTCCAAACTGAGTAATTTTGGTCAGCAAATATTGTCAATCAATCAATCAATCAAATTTTATTTATATAGCCCTAAATCACCGAAGTCTCAAAGGGCTTCACAGAATGAAAAGAGGTCGTACAGAGACATCTTTTCAGTATAGGGTACACAACAGCATCCCCTGTCAAAGCTCCCAGAAGGGGAAGGAAAAACTCAAAAACCCCAAATTAGGGGAAAATCAGAAACCTCCAGAAGGGACCACAGGTGGGAGGAGCCCCCTTCCAGGCCCACAGGTTGAAGTGGATGCTGCATGTACCAGACACAGAAACAACATAAATTACAGAAAACATAATGTGCTATATAGTGCAGTGATGTCTTGACAGCAGGCAAGGCCATTGGGCAGGAACCATCCCACATTCCAGCCAGGTGGACTGCAGACGGCCGAACTCCTAACCCATGATGGTCGACCAACGCAGGACCCAATGGAGGCGGTCAAGTCAACCCTCACCATCTAGCTAGCCCCCTCCCCCAGCCGGAAGAGGGGGGCAGGAAAAAAGAAAAAGGAAGAAGGCTACAGACAGGCTAAATTAACTAAATGCTTTTGAATATAAATGTGTTTTTAGTCGGGATTTAAAGATTTCTACTGAGGTGGCTGCGCGAACTTCCATAGGTAGGGCATTCCATAGTACTGGCGCGCGAATGGAAAATGCCCTTGATCCCGCAGACTTCTTTTTAGCCCGTGGGGTCGATAGCAAACCGGCATTTTGCGATCGAAGTTGTCGGGGCGGAACATAAGGTGATACTAAGTCGACGAGATAGGAAGGAGCTAAACCGTGTAGAATTTTATAAGTAATTAACAGCACCTTAAAATCACATCTCACGTGTATTGGAAGCCAATGCAGGTCAGCTAGAATCGGAGTAATATGATCAAACTTTCTCGTCCTTGTCAATAGTCTCGCTGCTGCATTCTGTACACACTGCAGGCTTTTAATGTAGGACATGGGAAGTCCAGAAAACAAAATGTTGCAATAGTCTAGGCGCGACGTAACAAATGCATGAATTAATGTTTCTGCATCGCTAGGAGAAAGAATAGGGCAAATTTTAGCTATATTGCGGAGGTGAAAAAACGCCGTTCTTGTCATGTTATTAATATGTGTTCGAAAGGAGAGAGTGGAGTCAAATATCACGCCGAGATTTTTTGCAGAACTACTTTGGGAAATAATACAGTTTTCTAGGTTCAGCGTGGTATTCTTAAGCAAGTGCTGATGATGAGCAGGGCCAATAACTAACATCTCAGTTTTATTAGGGTTGAGAAGCAGAAAATTGGAAGACATCCATTGTTTAATCTCGGCAAGGCAAGCCTCCAGTTTACTGCACTTGCACGGATCCGTTATTTCTAGGGGCATATAGAGTTGGGTATCATCAGCATAGCAATGAAAACTAATAGCATGTTTGCGAATAATATCGCCGAGAGGAATCATGTAGATGTTGAACAGTAAGGGACCAAGTACTGACCCCTGCGGGACACCACATGAGACGGAGAAAGACTCAGAGATCGCATCACCATAAGAAACACTATGCGTCCTTCCCAGGATGTAAGATCTGAACCAAGAAAGTGCCGATCCCGAGATACCAACACATGATCGAAGACGTTCTATAAGAATATGATGATCAATAGTGTCAAATGCGGCACTAAGATCAAGGAGTAATAGTACTGATGAGACGTTGGAATCCAAGGCTAATAGAAGATCATTCGTCACTTTTACTAGGGCTGTCTCAGTTGAGTGGTTGGCCCTAAAACCTGACTGAAGGAGTTCAAATCTATTGTTGTCTATCATAAAATCGCTAAGCTGTCGTGCTACAACTTTCTCAAGAATTTTGGCGATAAACGGAAGGTGTGACACTGGCCTATAGTTAGCGAGATCTTCAGGATCTAGGTGAGGTTTCTTAAGTAATGGTTGAATGACAGCCATCTTAAAAGTCTCAGGTACAATGCCAGAGGAGAGTGACAGGTTGATAATATTCAAGACAGATGACCCTAAGACCGGGAATAAATCTTTGACGAGTTTGCCTGGAAGCGGGTCGAGCATGCAGGACGTCGGCTTTGCTGCATTAACTAGTTGTGTAAGACACTCCAGGGATACTAAATCAAACTGGGACAGGGTAGCCAGACTTTCATGAACCTGATTGTCCGAACTAGCATCAACACTCATAGTCGAGGTGGTGATCGGCGCTGCCTTTTTTATTTCTTCCCTTATTAGCTGAATCTGCTGAGTAAAGAATTGCATGAAATCGTGTGCTGAATGGAGGGAATTATGATTAATCTGCTGCTGCTGTGTTAGCTGCGCTACAGTCTCAAATAAATACTTTGGGTTGTTTTTATTAAGACTAATCATTTTGGAAAAGTGATTGGTTTTTGCTAACCTAAGAGCCTCTTTGTATTTCAGCAAGCTATCGCACCAGGCCTGACGGAAAACCTCGAGTTTAGTTGTTCGCCATTTACGCTCAAGTTGTCTACTTAACAATTTACACATACGCGTTTCCTCCGTAAACCACGGAGTGTGCCGCTTCGGACGAGTTTTAAGTTTCAGCGGCGCAATAGAGTTAAGGGACTTTAAAAGAACCGAATTAAAATCATTCGCGAGCTTATCGACTGAGCCAGTGAAAGACGGAAAGGCAGCTGTTGCGGAAGGTAGTAATTCATAGAGTGCAGCAGTGGTTAAAGAATTAATATCACGGCTCTTAAAGCCTTGGTTGTGGACAACAAGACCACACTGAGCTAGGACTTCAAATGTTATAAGGTAATGATCAGACATAACGTTAGAACGCGGCAGAATTGTGACGTTTGAGGCAGTTAGGCCATGGGTTAGCACTAAGTCTAAGATATTACCATTCTGGTGTGTTGCTGCTTTTATTATTTGTGTAAAACCAAATGCATCGATTATTGATTGGAAAGCTACAGTAAGTGGCTCTAGTGGGGAGTTCATATGAATATTGAAATCACCCATAATTAATATATTATCTGTGTGGGTTATTAAGTCAGCCATAAGTTCAGGGAATTCATCTAAGAATCCAGAGTATGGGCCAGGAGGACGGTAAATAACTACCACACAGAATGGTGGTGAGGAGCTCGATCGCATAACGAGAGCCTCAAATGTCTTGAAAGTGGGACTCGTGCTCGTGCTAAGCCTAAAATCAGATTCTGAAATTAGGGCGACGCCCCCCCCTTTTTTACAAGGACGGGCAACATGTGAGCCCACAAAGTTTGCGGGTGAGGCCTCATTTAATGGTAGGAATTCATTTGGTTTTAGCCAGGTTTCGCAGAGACCAAGCACGTTAAGATTTAGATCTGTAATAAGATCATTTACAAGAAGGGCTTTTGAAGGGAGTGACCTAATATTTATAAAGCCGAATTTAAACTGGGACATTTTTCCCGGACTACTCTGAGTCCTCGTGTTGGTAGTACTAATACCAACAAGATGTTTATGGCTGGGGCTTGCTCTGTATTTTGAGTAATTAAAACCTCTTCGCAATGTTAGTAAAGTAGGAATTCGATTGTTGACGACTACAGCGCGCGTATTGGTGCTAATATTCCGCCTAGGCACTTTGTCACTAGTCTTACTGATTAAAGAGGCAGGGCTCTTTTCCTTAATCCACACCACCTCAGCAGAAGTCTTATCAATAGGGCATTTAGCATTAGGTATTGAAACAGTGTGTGGATTGCAGTGACCTAGACTAAGTATGCTATGTGTGTTGTAACAGTCCAGCCTAGTGCCGGTTAACTCTAGCCTTAACGACTCCACACCCATTCTAGCAGGCTCGCTACTCGCCTGCGACCCGACATGCTCTAATGTGGGAAGTCATGGAAGGCTCAAACAGTAATCTATGTTTCTAGAAAGAGTAATGGCGCCTTTCCAGTTAGGGTGAAGGCCGTCCAATCTCAGCAGGTCGGGCCGGCCCCAGAAAGAGGGCCAATTATCTACAAACTGAAAACCCTGCTCTTTACAGAAACCAGCCATCCACCGTTTAAGCGAGAATAATCTGCTAAACCTCTCATCATTGCCTCTCGCAGGCAGAGGGCCAGAGACAATAACTCGATGCCGACTCATCTTTCTAGCGAGATTACAAGTCCTAGCTATGTTCTTCTTTGTAATCTCAGACTGCCTCATTCTAGTATCGTTGGAGCCGACGTGTATCACTATGTCCGAGTAGCTAGTGTTGTTTGCACTAGTCTGGTGTCTAGCCCTCTTGCGTGTCAGCTCCCATTGAGACAATATATGTGGTATGACACGAATAAATTGTGAGTGTCTATTTAATCAATGTTGATTGAAAGCATACATTATGGCAACTGACAAAGGTTATTTCTGACAATGATGTAAAGACAATGTAATAGGGAAAAAAAGATGATTTCTTATGTGATAATGGGAGGAAATAAGGGAATAACAACCACGCCCTGTTGTCTACATGTGACCGGCTAATTTAAATCCGCATCGATCTCCCCTCATCGTCGTTTGTTTATTTAAAAAAAGTCTCACCTACATGAAACCACATAGTGCGGTTTCAAATACATGTACAAGCAATGCCAAGTCGTTAGGCGGCAGAAATGTCGCAAATTCTGTCCAATTCGTAATAACTTTCCCTCTGAGGTCACCGGTATCCGAAGAATCTTCCGTGGGAAAAAGAATAGCGCGATGACGCAAAGCTGAGCATGTGCGTCCACGAAATCGGAAGCTTGGACAAATCTCCACTTAGGCCGGAGGCTTTGAAAAATTAGATTTTGATTTGAAAAAAAAAACAACAACAAAAAGCCCGGCCACATAGAGCAAATGGGACAAAACGGAAACATTTGATGCCCGTTTGCAAGAACACCTATGTGTAGGCCAAGCCCGAGTTGTGTCCACATGTCCCCATTACCTTTGTTTTCAGGGGTGCTAATTATTACCCAGTATCCCCTGGCAAGTGTACGGTGGCCCTGAAGTGCAAATGAAAAAAACAAAACAAATACTGAAGCAAAATTTAAAAAAGAAAAACACATTTACAAAAGACGAAACAAAACGAAGAAAGAAAAACGCAATTCAAAAACAAAACGCAAAAAAAAAAAAAAATCTTTTTACAAAAGTCGAAACGCACGCAACATTTTCACAAATGCACGAAACATTTCGAGAAACGAAACAAAGAAAGAAAAACGCATTTCAAAAGACAAAACAAAACAACAAAAAGTTTTTGAATTGCGTTTTTCTTTTTGTTGTTTTGTTTTGTCTCTTTTCTTTTTTTGCATTTTGTTTTTGAATTGCGTTTTTCTTTCTTCGTTTTGTTTTGTATTTTGTAAATGTGTTTTTCTTTTTTAAATTTTGCTTCGGTATTTGTTTTTTTCATTTGCACTTCAGGGCCACCGTACAAGTGGAACCTGTAACAAATACTTCTAACTATGCAGAATCCGGGAAATTAAAAATAAAAAGAACCTTAATGCTCCACATAAAATGTACAAACTGACACTTTGGCACACACTAAACATATATTTTTTAAATAAAATAAACTACAATGAGACACACAACTTGGCATGAATATAATATCTCTTTGAAGCATAAAAACGCTACAAAACACGATAGAATTTCCCTCACAGCTTCAATATATTTTGTGAAATACAATGAAACATATCAATGTTTTAACCCTCCATATTTATTTATTTATTTAGTTATCACGGAGATGCCGATATGCTATTGGTCGATTAAGGTCACAGTCCCGGTCTCACTCACGGAGATGAGGATTATCTATTGGCCAGCGTCACGTCAATCACAGAAATGTCAATATGCTTGGCCGAATGCCTTCATCTAGCTCAGTGTTTCCCAACCTTTTGATCACCGCGTCACATTTAAAGCCTTGAGAGTGCTGTCCGCGGCACAGTCATTGCCGTAAATTTAGACAGCGGACCGGGGGGATAATTTCCCGTGGCACAACTGACAATATCTGTGCTGATGTGCCGCGGCGCGATGCCGCTGTGCCGCGGCACAAAGTCGCGGCACACTGCGGCACGATGTCGCAGTACGCCGCGGCACACAGCGGTTGATAAACATGGATCTAGCTTGATGGCACAGCTGGTCTGTGTGTTGTGAAGACTTTGCAAACTTTATCTGTTGGACGTGGCTGCTAAAACTGCTAGTGGCGGTAAAGGGAGAAGTAAGAAGATGATGACAATAGAAATGAAGCAGGAGATAATAAAAAAAAAAAAAAATACGAAGGAGGCACACACATGGTTAACCTTGCTCGTGAGTATGGCCGTAACAGCTCGGCAATCTTCTAAGGGCAAGACTTTCCTTGCCGGGGGACGGACCTCGATCGACAACAAAATTGAGAGGCTTCTTCTATTATGGATTAAAGAGAAGGAAATCGCCGGTGATATGTTGTAGTTTGAGAAAAGTTCCCGTTTAAGAAAATAAATAAATTCTGCGGGTTGGTCTCTGCTCCCCTCCGCCTCCACCCAGCTCAAGTCACGTCGCCCCAAAGGTAAATGTCATTTTTCCTTTGTATATGTTATTTAACTGTACAGTAGATTATGTTACTCAATTTTTAATATGTGTATAAAGTCGTGATGTTTTTGCGCGTGTTGCACGCATTCACTAATTAACATAGGTTTGGATTGCCCGTCATACGAGCAGTTCGAGTTACGAGCGTAGCCGCTGAACGGATTAAGTTCGTAACACGGGGGCCCACTGTATATATGTATATATGTATATATATATATATATATATATATATATATATATATATATATATATATATATATATATATATATATATATATATATAGTTGGAATTTTATTTCTAATTCAACATAAACTCAAGTTAGTAATCTGACTCCAATTTGTGACCTTACCCAACTTCCACTCATCCAACAATTTGCGCGCTCGTTCTGCAATAGAAAGGTATCAGGAAGCCGGCATTTTCACACACGAGTGGATTTATTCCTAACACGCAGATCTAATACAAGCACCTGGGTCTCGGGTCCCTCTCAATACAGCCCTGTACGCCGCTGTTGCCACCAGCAGACGTACTCTCATCCGAGTTGCCCAGCAATGAGTTATACTACACAATATGCAAATGGCACATCAACAAAGGCATCCTGGCATTATTTTATTGGCTATGTGTATACTGCAGTTAACTTTAGCTTGCTTTCATTGGTCTTTCTTCCCATGCAGAATCGCTTGCTTACTCCTCCTGGTTGTAGTTTTCCTCAAAGTTGTTTTTCACCAGGTGCCAAGGTCATCTCGTCCCCGCGACTAGCACCGTTTGCTCTGAAACATTCGATTCTTAGACTCCCTTGCACCCCATATTGTTTTGTTCACTTTACAGTCTCACACTCTCATACACAGAATGTAGCAACATCTAATGAACTACTTTAAGCTCAAACTCTTATATTCCTTTAATATATTTATATATATATATATATATATATATATATATATATATATATATATATATATATATATATATATATATATATATATATATATATTAAAGGAACATAAGAGTTTGAGCTTAAAGTACTTCATTAGACATTGCTACATCCTGTGTATGAGTGGGTGAAACTGTAAATTACTGGGCGTGTGACTGGTGGGGCAGGACAGGGCAGGATGTGTGATGCAAGGGGGTGCAAGAATGGAATGTTGCAGAACAAAAGGTGCTGGTCGCAAGGAAGATGCAGAGACGAGATAACACAGAGACAGCTGGTGGAAAACTACAACCAGGAGGAGCAAGCAAGCGATTCCGCAGGGGAAGAAAGACCAATGAGAGCAAGCTAAAGTTAACTGCAGTATACACATAGCCAATAGAATAATGCCAGGATACTTTTATTGCTGTGCCATTTGCATATTGTGTAGTATAACTCATGGCTGGGCAACTCGGATGTAGAGTACGTCTGCTGGTGGCAACAGAGGTGTACAGGGCTGTTTTGAGAGAGACCCGAGACCCAGGTGCTTGTATTAGATCTGTGTGTTAGGAATATATCCACTCGTGTGTGAAAATGCCGGCTTCCTGATACCTTTCTTTGCAGAACGAGCGAGCAAATTGTTGGATGAGTGGCAGTTGGGTAAGGTCACAAATTGGAGTCAGATTACTAACTTGAGTTCATGTTGATTTAGAAATAAAATTCCAACAATTTATATACATACATCTATTGTTACGGGTGGGTTCACTCAGGGGTCTTGCTCTCCGGTACCGGCCTGCTTTGTTTCTTTTTTCCCTGTGTTTCCTGGCATCTTTTTTTTTACGTGTGCCCCAGCAATGCAAGGATTGGTCGGATCCAGGAAGGCCCGTGATTGGCTGCTGCTGGTTGGCAGGTCACACACCTGCTATATATTGAGCCGAGATGGCAGACAACTCTCTCGTTCTCCTTCACTCCCAACCAGCCACGCAATTGTCCTGATATTTGTGGAAACCGAACAGTAGGGGTGAACCACTGTTTTTGTTTTGCATTTTCTTTCCTCCTGTTTTTGGAGCTAGGGAGGTAAGCCTATTGTCTTTTGGTTGTTTTGTTTGTTAGGTTAGTTTGGTTTTTGCACAGACAGATTGTTTTATTTGTTGTTTTGGCCTTGGTTCACCCTGAGTTACTTGCTCCTATTTTTCAGCAACCGTTTTGTTCATGTAAATAAACATATCTTTTGGTGTTCCACACCTGGTTCGTCGGCTGGCTGCTTGGGAGTTGGGGAATGCGGGGCCCTTTGCACATGTTGTGTCCTAGGCCCCTAGACTGGGACATAACAATATATATATATATATATATATATATATATATATATATATATATATATATATATATATATATATATATACACACTCACACACACACAGTGCACTCCTGTGTTACAGTGTCCCTGACCTTTGTTTTTTTCATGTTGTGAAGTGCAATATTGAATTTTTTTGTGACCTCTTTGCGGTACTTTGCGACAAAAACAACTGTCATGACCTGCGGTTGTGTTGGCTGTATTTGTGTTTTTTTTTTTGTCTCCATCTGCAGGCATTTTTAGGTAGTTGCACTTATTTTCTGCTGCTGTCACGTGATGGAGATGCTGGTCTGCTATTGGTCAGGCTCACCTGTTTCAAAATTGTCTATTGTGAATAATTACAAAACTGTATTTATCGTGCATTTTACCGCTTAATTCAAAGTTGAAAGGGTTAGCCATGGGTCCCAAGGTTGCTAGTGATGGTAAAGAGAGAAGTAAGAAAATGATATATATGGAAACAAAGCTGTAGATAATCAAAAAACACGAAGCTAGCCTAGGCTACTGTCAGAGAAATCTCTAAAAGAAGACTAGGACAAGCCTAGCTGCTAAGCAGCAAAAAGAGTAACTCAGACCAGCCAAGATTGACTTTTCTATGCCAGGCATAGGATAAAAGCTTGGGCATATGAACTTGTGGGTTTTCCAACGCTAATTCAACGCCCAAGCGCCCCTGGCTGGTTTTTATTGATCCAGCAAAGCATTGCACATTACAAGACATAACAAAAAGAGCCAGTCGGGTGCCACCAACAGCTGGGCCAAGGTCTCAGCTCACACTTTCTTGCGTCAACAGCTTTATCTAAGGACTGGGGCGAGATGAGCTCGGACTGCAAACATGGATAGCAATGCACACTATTCTAGACAAGAAATAAGCACATAATGATAACAACCAAATACATGATTTCCTTCACAGCTACCCATACAAGGGAATATGGGCATAACAAGCGCCACACAAAGGTAAATAAATCCTTTCTGTATTTTTTTTATTTATGATGTTTTCTGATTGTATACATGTATTACATATATGTAGCACTTACTATACTATCTTGGTTCCAATTTTAATATGTATGTACAAAGTTTTTACCTGGGGTTCTAAACGCATTAACTATTTAACATAGGTTTGGATTGCCTGCCATACGGTGAATTAGCCTTACAAGCCGAACTGCGAAACGGATTAATCTCGCAACACGGGGCCCACTGTACATCATTTGATATGATCGATATATTATACTTACCGTATTATAAGGCGCGCTGTCAGCTTCTGAGCAAATCTGAGGTTTTTAGGTGTGCCTTATAGTGCGGAAAATATGGTAGATATTAGGTCGGCGCCATACTTTCTTCTGCGGTATCTTATCCACAGACCTATTCCAATTAGAAAAATAACATTGGTTGAAGTTGCAATATCTTTTCGGAACAAGCTTCTTATGCATCTATTGTTATTTACAGGACGACTAATTACTCACACTCTTCCTAAAGTTTGAACTATTGGAGTTAATGAAAGTTTTATAATTATCCAAACGTTTTTTGATTCTTGAAAAGCATACATATACCAGAAGGAATGGCCTCAAATACCTTTGCAAAATTTCCAGGTGTCATAGGGATGTGATATATTTTAAAAAGTCCTCATATGAAAATAACAGCCCTTCATCATTGAACAACTGATCAACCCATAGAATTTTGTTTTGTAACCAATACTCCAAAAAGAAAACCTTGTTATTCCATATCAAATAATAATGAGGTGAGAAGTTCTGTTTGTAAATGAGTGACCAAGCAAGAAGTGCTTGGCGATCAAAGAGTGAAACCTTCATAGTTTGAATAGGCTGTTACCAATATGTTGCTCTCCTTTGCATGCGCAAGACATGTCGGGAGACGCCCCGTCCGCCATTGCTTGCAAGTTACGGGATAGCTGATCGACGGGGAGTCCCCGTATTACAATATAGCAACGCCCAGTCAGCCATTAACTGCCGCACGTTGGATAGCCGGCGTAATGTCGGCCATTGCTTGCAGCTCATTTGATAGAGCGTGGCGTCTCATTTGCATCGATCGTGACTACTCGTTTGCATCGCTCGTGGTAACTGGAGACGGCTCTTCAGTCTTTGTGAAAGCTAGTGGCAACTCTGGAGACGCCTCTTCCGGTCATTGCGTGGTAAAACAGAATACAAATGTGAATAAATGAAAACACAGTCCGCACTATTTAAGATACAATACCAATAACATACATGAAATGAAAATACGAGAAACATATTTATAATAAAGAACGAGGAAAATGCAACGACAGCAACGACGAAAGAGGAATCCACACAATAATGGGTGAAATAAAAGCAACTATACAAACCAACAACAATACATTGCAAGTCTAACACGAAAAAGAAGAACGTGAAGGTGAAGCCAAGCCAAAGGAAATGCCTCAGAAAGAGTGCCAACAAGTGTGGCAACCAGTGGCAACAGCCACAGAGGAACAAGGAAATGCCTCAGAAAGAATGGCAACAAGTATGGCAACCTGTGGCAACAGCCACAGCAGAACAAGGAAATGCCGCGAAAGAGTGGCAACAGGTGGCAACAAGTGTGGCATCATGTGGCACTTGGTGGCAGTTGCCACGCAGTCGTCACACTGCATGCCGCTGTTATATTTATCCATCCATCCATTTTCTAGAGCCCGCAAGGGTCGCATAAATGATTTATTATTTAAAATGAATACGTCGGTTCAAGCCCTAACAGTCATATCCAATTTGGCAAACGGGCTCTGCTGTTAGGCCGAAATACGCTTCTGTATGACTTCAGTATAAAGAAGGCGTACGCATGAAATCGTTTGTGTGACGTCACACGCACTTCTCGCTCCGTATCGCGAGCGATCTACCAGATAAATCCGCAACGCGGCTTTCCATTCGGCCATTTCGTCGGTGCAGGCCATAGCCGTAAAGGGCAACGGGGGAAATCGGTATCATACTGGTTATCTGAAAGGAACATTGACAACCTCGTATCATGAGTGAGACAGCTATTTCTTTCGCCAAGGACTTCTTGGCCGGTGGAATCTCTGCTGCCATTTCTAAAACAGCCGTCGCACCCATCGAGAGAGTGAAGCTTCTCCTTCAGGTAAAAACAGTCTTCCGGAAATTCTGCTAGCTTGTTAGCATCTTAGGTTGTGCAAACCTGCTAAATGCGGTAGAGAATGTTTCTTCGCGATGTACGCTTGACAGCCCGGGTTTTGTACCGAGTAAACAATTCTTTAGTTATTGTGGTGGGATATGAACTTTTGCGCGGCCAGGGTTCTGGCTGAAGGATGTAAGGTCAGCACGGGATTGGTAATGACCTACACGAGCCGGCTGCTAACGCTAGCTCCCCTCCACGTTAACCTTAGCCGGCGTTGCTAACAAAGGGCAAACACTAAGGGGCCATAAGGACACTATGTATGAAGTTTCTTAAGCGAAAATATTCACTAAATTGACCACATCTTTGGTTACAGTTGTGATCTGGGTCTGCCCGTGTGATCTTACGTAATTCAAACGACACCCTTTCTATGCTAATGTACAAGGCGGCTTGTGAAATGGCCGCGAGTTCTGATCGATAGGTTCATATTTTTTTCTCTTTTGAACATCTTACTCCTTCAAAAGCCAGTTTTAGTTTTCACTCACCAATGTTATTTTTCGAATACGGTTTATCCGCATCAGTGCTTTGCTATAGCGCTGATAATTGTGAGTAATTATTTGCAGCTCGTTAAAAATGTAGATTTAATGGTTACCAAGGTCGGGACCTTGTGATATCACGTGTTCCTCGCATAATTGGCTTTACTATTACATGACTAAATTCTGCCTTTGTCTTTCCCTGGGTCTTCACTGCAGGTGCAACATGCCAGCAAGCAGATCACAGCAGATAAGCAGTATAAGGGAATTGTGGACTGTGTAGTCCGTATCCCCAAGGAGCAAGGCTTCCTTTCCTTCTGGAGAGGTAACCTTGCCAATGTCATCAGGTATTTCCCCACCCAGGCCCTCAACTTTGCCTTCAAGGACAAGTACAAGAAGATCTTCCTTGATGGCGTGGACAAGCGCGCTCAGTTCTGGAGGTACTTCGCTGGCAACCTGGCATCAGGTGGCGCCGCCGGCGCTACCTCGCTGTGCTTTGTGTACCCCCTCGACTTTGCCCGTACACGTCTCGCCGCCGACGTCGGAAAGGCCGGAGCTGAGAGAGAGTTCAACGGTCTGGGCGACTGCCTGGTCAAGATCTTCAAGTCAGACGGCTTGCGTGGCCTGTATCAGGGCTTCAACGTTTCTGTGCAGGGGATCATCATCTACAGGGCCGCCTACTTTGGCATCTACGACACTGCTAAGGGTGGGTGCCGGCTCTTTGGAGTAGTTTCCCTTTGGAACAAAGGCTCTGTTATTTAGGCTTGTTGTTTTGTATGCAGGTATGTTGCCTGACCCTAAGAACACTCACATCCTGGTCAGCTGGATGATCGCCCAGACTGTGACGGCTGTCGCCGGCCTGACCTCGTACCCCTTCGATACTGTCCGCAGACGTATGATGATGCAGTCTGGACGCAAAGGAGGTGGGTTAATGACCTATTGTTGGCTTTAAGGTTGATCTTCTTAGGCCCAACTTAATGTTTCCTCCTTTCTATAGCCGACATCATGTACAGTGGCACCATCGACTGCTGGCGTAAGATCGCCCGCGACGAGGGCGGCAAGGCCTTCTTCAAGGGCGCCTGGTCCAATGTGCTGCGAGGCATGGGCGGCGCCTTCGTGCTGGTCTTGTACGATGAGCTGAAGAAGGTTATCTAAAATGGGAGGGGGAGTCACAATGTCACCTCACTGTCCAAATTGGCTAAATGTTATAACTTTCCATTTCTTATGGACTCAGCGTTCTGCCTTATTTATGGGAACAAAACTATAGTGTCCACTTATCTGTGGGTAATGGCTGTACGTCGTGCATCTTGATTTTAAACGTTCCGCACCACCCTCTTTACCAATGTCATTCCTACAACAAGTATAGTACCTCCTGTTCTTCACTAGGTTTGTATGGTCCCAAATCAAATAAATCCATTCTGGGGAACAAACTACATATATGGATGTCTGCTCTCTTCCTCTGTTCTCATAGCTGGATCATGAAAAAGTGGATTACACCCATCCGCTATATTTACTCGCGCTTATCTCCACCTGAGCCTCCTTGTGTGTGTGCGCGCCGCTAGGCTTACTGTTAGGACCGCTGCACTAGAAACTTGTCAGGATTTGTTTCGCCGCTTTCAAACGGTTCATCATAACAACTTGGTTGCTAGCAGGTGTGATTTATGGTTGTGTTTTTGTTTTGGAGGAACCTTCAGATAGATGTTCAGCCATACAATTTTAGTTAGGAATTGATACCACCAGTAAATGATTCACCTTTTATTTAACATTTCAATTGTTGATTGGAACATTAAAGTCAATTTCTCATACAAACCTGTGTTATTTTCTTTGGGATGTCAGTGATGTATTTAGCTTGGCTGAGTGTTAACACAGATACAACACTGGAAGGGAGATTCTTAATCTGACGCAAGGAAGCAGAAGGAAAGCCGGGAGATCGATTGCGTTTGCGAAACATTTCTGAATCTTATGTGGGAGATTTGTTTTGACTAGATGTCGCCAAAATTTTACAGGCCTTGAGTTTGTGCTTCTGAGGGACTTGTGTCATGACATGACAAAACAAGTGTAAGGAATGCTATAGATGACACGTTTGGAAGATCCGTTTTCTAGGTCTGCTTATCCGCACAAGTGTTGCATGCTAAAAGCCTATGGGCGATTTGGTATGCCAAATACACAACCTGCATGTTTGGTTTGTAGGGTGAAGCTGGGGTGCCTGTGAGGGGAACGTGCTAAACATTGCTCCACCCAACCACCACACTTAGAAGATATTAATTGGAGAAAAAGATCATGTTCAATACAGAAAAGCCAAAAGTTGTGGCCTCCCACATGTAATTTACATTTACAGCATTTCTCATACTGACCACAAGATGGCGACTGGCACCTGAGGACAGTTGTGCAATGTGCCCATCTGTCCTTGATTCCACCAAAATTGTAGGTAGTTACACTCCATTAATGAAAGAGAAAATATTAAATGTACCAATCAAGGCAGTAAAAACAAGGCAATGTAAACGAATGAAATAACTAATGATAATTGCACATTACTTTTGAGTCAATGCGATCAGCAGCTTTATTGGCTCACGAGAAACATGAGCATACAAATCATTTTTTTGTTTCTGTTTTTTTGTCAATACAGAAAACTTTGTCCCTCCCAGAAGTCATCTACAGTATTTCTCATACTGACCACAAGATGACGACAGTGTGTCACCTCAAGTTCGGCGATGTGCCACTTCGGGCTTCAGCGCCACCAAACTTAAGTAGTTGGTACTCCATTGTTAACTAAAGAGAAATAGATTAACAAATATCAATCAAAGCAGTCAAACAACGAAATGCAAACTAAAGAAAATTACACAATTCTTTTGAGTCAACCCCATCAGCAGCTTTATTTAAAAAAAAAAAAAAATCATAAAACAAGCTACGCATTGTTGACTTTGCGTGATTGCTTTAGAGGCATAGCGTAGCTAATATCTAACCTGTCCTGACTTGGCCATATATCTGACTGGGCTACCAGGGGCATGAGTTAACCCTGGCAAATACTTCTGCTGAGAATGCCTTTTGTTTGCAAAGGATCGATTTGGGGTTTAAAGCTACACTGGATTTGCAAACTTCAGTTGTTTAACCAAGGCAGCAACGAGACACCAAAGCACAGCTGGACACACGTGCTATGGCGCTTTTAAAAACTTATGGGGACACCCAAGTGGATATACAGTCTTCTACATTTCAGTTCAAAGGTAAAGAGGTCCTCAATGTGCTACGGTGTTTTTAAATCAATCAATCAATCAATCAAATTTTATTTGTATAGCCCTAAATCACCGAAGTCTCAAAGGGCTTCACAGATGAAATGAGGTCATGTGGAGACCTCTTTCGAAAAAAGAAGTCGTACAGAGACATCTTTTCAGTGTAAGGTACACAATAGCATCCCCTGTCAAAGCTCCCAGAAGGGGAAGGAAAAACTCAAAACCCCATCCCACATTCCAACCAAGTGGACCGCAGACGGCCGATCTCCTAACCCGCGATGGTCGATCAGCGCAGGACCAAATGGAGGTGGTCAAGTCAACCCTCACCATCTAGCTAGCCCCTTCTCCGAGCCGGAAGAGGGGGGCAGGAAAAAGGAAAAAAGAAAGCTGCAGACAGGCTCAATTAACTAAATGCTTTTGAATATAAATGTGTTTTTAGTCGGGATTTAAAGATTGTTTAGTTGTTTTCAAGTTGTTTAGCATTCCTTACACTTGTTTTGTCATGTCATGACACAAGTCCCTCAGATTATGTTACTAATTTTTAATATGCGTATAAAGTCAAGATGTTTTTACCTAAGGTTTTTGCACGCGTTTGCACACATTCACGTGTCCACATAGTATGATGATTCTTTGCACTTATATAGATTGAAGCAGAAATCATTAAGTTATTGTATTGAATCGTTTTGAATTGAAAATCGTTGAGAATTGAAAATCGATTCTGAATCAAATCGGAGACCCCAAAATCGGAATCAAATCGAATTGTGAGACAGCCACAGTGCATGCTGACGGTGCAGTCTGTAAAGCCGTCACCGTGGATGTTTGTTTTGCCGACGGACCGACCAAAAATAATGGCGAGTTAAAAATGTTGTAAGCATGAATCTTGTCGTTAACTTTGACGTTCACCATGCATAATTCCAGATCCCCTCAAAGAGCTAAAAATCCCATCTCTAATTATTATCTCCTATGTTGGTGCATTTTTTATAAGCACAAACTGCAATCAGACTTCAGTCAATGTGACAAAAGCTAATTTTCAGCAACATCAAACAGTGGCAAAACACACACAGTTGAGTAGATCAACCAGTGTGTTTCAAGAAACTGCCTAACTTTCACTGCTGCTCTTTTAACCAGAGATTTTCTTTTCTTTTTAGGGTTTCAGCAGTTGTCTTTTGACCATTTTCACTGTAAATGGACACTAGAAGGATTTTCAATTTTTCACGTCTGGAGCTCAGAAGATGTCTGGCACAGGATTTCATAAAAAAGACACAATTTCAGAAAATCACGTGTCAAAAGTCCAACCATCTGCACCCGGACTGCATCGTCATCCTCAGAGAAACTGGTCAACTTCACCGCCCTCCACACAGTGGTTCAGGTCTAATGTTCAATTACAACTTTTCAACTCCTGACCTTATTCCATCCATCTGGTCATGCTCACAAATTGCAACTTCCTCATCACGTCATCAGAACAAACAACGTGTGGGCCCCCTTCCTCAGTCCTCACAACCTTCCATAAAGCAACGTCACCTGGAACTGGTGAGATACTTGTACGTTGACGTTTGCTTGATGAATAATTTACAACATCTCTGATTTTAATGCATTTTTATTTTCGTAGCAATGACTGTTTAAGTAAAAAACCCGCACTGTTATAGTGCTAAAAGTGTTTTGTTTGATATTATGACCTCCATTTCCATGCGTCGGACCTTCCTGGTTACATGGTTCCTGGTTTGAGAGAAAGGCTGGGAAATAAAAGGTGGACAAAACATCATGTGAAGTACAGGAACGTACTAGTTTTTATTCCTTCATAATCAAACTTCACAAACAGCTTGAACTTGTACAATACCTCAGAGAGTGAAAATTACAAAAAAAGTGCTGGTAACATTTACAAAAATCATCCTTAGCCACAATCAGTTTATTCTTCCACACTTTTTTTAGTCTTTTGTATTAAGGCTTAATACTTCTGTATAAAGTATATGCAAGATAAGTCTTCACAGTTTTTCGAAAAAAGTCACAATATTGTGTAACATAATGAAGCTTTTACGGCTATTTTTCTTTATAATAACGAATACACATCACTGGTAAATATATGTGAAATACAGGGCTTATAGTAAAATGGCAAGTTATGATACCGTTTGCTGAGATAAATTGATTTCACACACTTGCTATAGGAAAGTTTGCAATAACTGAAGCAGGAGGAGGATAAAACAAAGAAGAAAACTGATAAGTGTCAACAGTCGGGGAGATCACCTCCAAACTTTGGCACATCCCACGAATGAAAACGAATATGAGATTCCAAATAAAAGAAGAACTAAACTGGCATGAAAACATGCTGTGTAGTAAGGTGCTAAATTAGCGATATTACATTGCCAACCTTTTTTTATATAAAAAAAAAAAATGTTTTCCCCACATTGACTGACATGAGTAAGGTGCATTTTAAGACTCAACATGTGTACACTTTTTTTTATTTGGATGTTGAAAAAATATGTAATAAATACAAGTAAAATAAAACTAAATTGACCAAGAGTCGCAAGGTGACCTCATGCTTTGCTGTGGGTTGTAAAAAAAGAAATAAACTGAATTTATCGTGGCATGTGAAAGAACATAAAACGCTGTATTGTAGTTATGCTTTTTTTTTATCACAACTTTTTTTTCCTTTTTCTTTTAAAGGTGAAACCATGACAAATTGGAGGATAAAGGAGATGAAACTGGAAGCTGAGCAATATTCACAAGATCCTCAACAAGCTGCACTGAATTCTGTTTACAGGTGGACAGATGGGCCAAATTACCCCTCATGCATACTGTACGCTTTAAAGTGACGCAACAAGCTCGCTTTAAATAATCTACATCACAAAACGAAAAAGCAATTTGGTTTTTAGTGCAAACACCATCGGCTGGCTTCAGCTTCTCAATAAGAACGAGATTACAAGAAGGCACATACTTATGCTTCCTCGGACACACAACTGATTCGGACAAATTGCAACACTGGACAAACGCCAAGAAAAGCTACCACGCTGCATATGATGGTTTTTACACAATAAATAATTTATGTCAAGATCTGACCTTGATGGCGGGACAGAAAAAGAAGATTTGGTGCCAATGAAGTTCATATCACAAAAAGGTGCGTTTCATTTTTTGGAACATTCTAGATTTCAAAAACGCAAAAAAACAAAACAAAAAACAAACAAACAAAAAGTAACCAAACCAAAACAAGACACGCAAAACGACCAAATAAGCAAGTTTTTGTTGTTGTTACGTTTTACACAACGATAGTGAATGAAGATTTTGAATCCCTTCCCTCATGACATCCCATCTCTTTTGCCTCACAAACGCCACTTTAATGCCCCTCGAAAGTGGGAAAACATCAAAACGGACGCCAAGCAAACAACTATGGTTTCCACAAGTAGTTCAGTGAATTATATTGCTTTCAATTGATAGAAGAAGACCAAAATGAGTCTATAGTGCAAATTTCTTTCCTGGTTTGAAAAAGTGGAATGAGAGAATTAATTATTATTGGCTTGACCATAGCAGGAAGGCGTCCAATCTTGTCCTTCGCATTGAATATCCCTTTATGATGTCTTTTCAATGTAATCTGTCATCATCAGGATGGGCATTGGAATATGTAGGGGGGTATTTTGCATTTAAAAAAAACACACACATTTGACGAGCAATAGATCTTAAAAAAAAAAAAAAAATGTTCTGAACTTCTGTTTCTAAACCAACCGGTGCACATCATTTGAACTCAATAGCTAACCTACGGAAGCTTGGAACGACCAATGTGGGGTAACCCTTTTTGGCTAACAAACATGTTTGCAAATGATGGCAAATACAGGCTACTGGATAATTTTATTTTTTATTTAAATGTGGCATTTTTCTTCATGAGCTGTCAGGTAACCTTTTATTGTTAAACTACCTGTAGGTCAAGTTTTGTCCATCTTTTGCCCAGGGACTCTCTTAGGATTGTTTTTTAAGCACTTTTCATGCAGTTCTTCTTTAATCAATTGGGGTGGGGGTTGGGAGGGGGCACAGATTGTACGGTAAATTGTAACTGCACATCCATGACACCAGGTAGGGCAGTGGTGCTTTCATTGTCAAAGTGTGCTGAGTCCTTAACTTTTTAAATTGCTGTTATTTTTTTGTTGTTGAATTCACATTCATGACTTAGAAAAAATCAGCACAATATCTTTTTCTTCAGGTTAAATGTTAAAGATATTCCTGCTCCTGTATTAATATTCCAGATCAATTTATGCTTTTTTTAAATCATCAAACATTTCAGTTGGTCTAAAATGTTTCTAGTTTAGGATCTAGAATTTAATTTATTTTTATTTATTTTTTTATTTCAGGCACTTTCAAACACTTAAAGTGGCTTTTTTCCATTTCCAACTAACCCACAACCTGTAGAAACCCTGTAAAAGTAAGCATTTGTTGAAAGATTTATATTGTTTTTTTTTCTTGTGTTAATGTTGAGGAACGTAACAAATGTTAGGTGTAATCCTACATTTTTTTTTTTAATAGAGAGATATTTATTTCCTCCTTCCTGAGGGGGCTGAATACATCTCCACTATAAATTTGCCAGGCCGAATTTAAATACATTTGACCTATAAGTACTTTCAAACATATTTACAAGTACCGTATTTTCCCGCACTATAAGGCGCACCGGATTATAAGGCGCACCCTCAATCAATGACATATTTTGAAACCTTTTCCATATATAAGGCACACCGGATTATAAGACGCACCCTAAATTAATGACATATTTTAAAACTTTTTCAATCACAATATAGTAAGACTCAAAGTAATAACAATAATAACTCAAATAATAACTCTAAACTTTCAATAGCATAATAACTCAATGTCAATATGAGCAACCTTGTTCAACTGTAAACACACAAAAGAAACAGGTAAAGCTCACTTTTATCAGTTCATTCCCCATCTACAAATCCCAATCTCAATATCGATCCATATATAGGGCGCACCTGATTATAAGGCGCACCATAAGCTTTTTAAAAAACGTTTTTAGGTGCACCTTATAGTGCGGAAAATAGGGTAGCTGTGAAAACATTTACAATGATGTTTAAACATACTTACAAATACATTAGAGGACATTTAAATACAATGGGATATATTTGAACATGTCCATTTGAGTTTGCTTGTCAAGAACGTTTACTCCCTATGGGTAGTTCCATGCTTCCATACTAACCAACAAGCAATTCCACACAATCAACAGAATATATTAAGAAGGTTGATCATAATGCCCACCCCCGAGTAAGCAGGCAACAGTTAGGAAGAGCGGGTCAGCCACACGGTTATACACCCCCTTACTCCAACAAAAAAAGAAATGTCTTGAACTTGTCTCACTTGAACAACAAAGCCCTCTTCACATGCAGTCATGTCTGTCAAATCCACCACCCAGCTTGAAAATGTTGCAAAACTCATTCCAGTTCCAGTGTTTGACAAAACACATTATAAAAAATAAGTCCGTGCACATACTAAACAATTGTTTTTTCCCTATTTCAGAACAGCAGTCAAAACATTTCAAATAAGCTCGTTTCACAACAATAGTAATAAAAATTAACAATAACAATTAAAAAATCAAGTTGGAGGATAAATGACTAAAAACAAACTCCAATATATGTTAGTGCAGCATACTGTATATCTCAGGGTTGTTTCGTTTGATGTCATTTTAACTACCATTTACTACAACAGGTCCATTTCTGCTTTGTTTTTTTCAAGGGCATTACTGGGGGAGTTTATAGTACGATAGCAAGCTAATTTAGGCAGAAACAAAATATACATACAAGCATCATCTATGTTTTAACAACAAAAGCATGTCATCTACAAACAAGATATCACAGCAACAAAAAAAAAGTCAAAGAAAAGATGAGCAGAAAGTGCCCGTCTTGTAAATTGAAGCAATTTGTATTATCAGCATCACCGACTACCACAACTCAGTTTTCCATTTCAAGAGCACACAATGAACTCCTACAAACCAAAATGCTGCTCAAATTTTGCGAGAAACTAAATTTGAAGGCTGGTGTTTTGTTACAAAAATATACCGTCTCATAATGATAACAGGTTTGGAGCACAATTCAATGGAATTTTCCTTTGCTGCTGCAGCGAGCGCGACAATATTTCACGTTTGTTTTTTTCTCTCGGTTTTTGGCTTCAGAACCTACAAATATGTGCAAACTCAACATCTTGGTCCATCTCAAGTACCAACATACTTAAAAGTTGTCATAATAGTTTTGGTGGTGGAGGAATAACCTTCATGAAAAAAAAGCGAGGATAAAGAGTATATAATGATTAAAAAATAAACTATTAAATGCAATATAATGAAATGTGAAAGTAAAGGGGTCCATATTGATTTCAACGTGGCGAGCAAAGTGTGTCTTAGAAACAATGAAGGTGGTTTTATGTTTTCTAGTATCAACGGGGTGTGCGTTTTTTAAAATAGATTTGTATCATTTCTTCCATTAAAAACATACTTGCGCTACAAATTAAGACATCACAAAACTACAAATTAAAAATACTCATTAAACAATAAAAGCAAAAACCACAGATAAAGAAATGATCTACTCCATAATCTCAAGCCTTCTTTGGTTTGTGTGAATCACAATGTCATATTCAGCATTTCCCTCGCCAATTGTATTTCCACAAAAATAAGCACGCCCCCAATACTTCCTTTAAGTGTTGATGACATTAAGCTCTTGAACACATTCAATCCCGAAGACATATTACATAATCTTTTATTTTTGTTGAACTCCAATCAGTCCCATGAACTTCATTCATTTTATTTTTAGTATTACTACAATCAAAGCAATCAAATACTAAAGTAATTTATTACCGTATTTTCCGCACTATAAGGCACACCTAAAAGCATTAATTTTTTTAAAAAAGCTCATGGTGCGCCTCATAATCATGTGCACCTTATATATGAATCAATATTGAGCTTGGGATTCGTAGATGGACTGATAAAGTAAGCTTTACCTGTTTCTTTTGTGTGTTTACAGTTGAACAAGGTTGGTCATATTGACATTGAGTTTTTTATGCTATTGAGAGTTTAGAGTTATTATTTGAGTTATTATAGTTATTACTTTGTGTATTACTAAATTGTGATTGAAAAAGTTTTAAAATGTCATTAATTAAGTGTGCGCCTTATAATCCGGTGCGCCTTTTAATA